>NC_050604.1:26360801-26500801 GCF_013368585.1 Megalops cyprinoides
AAATTCCTCTCAAATCCTGTAGGGGGTTCCAAAATTAGTTTTTGTTTTGGGATTCCTTCTCCAGACTCAGGGGGTAACATTGATCATTTAGATGATTTGATTCTTTCTAGGTACAGTGGCCTATAGGACTCAATGAATTTGTGGTTCATCTTGTTTTTTCTCCATCTTACTGGTTGCTTTTGCTGTGATTGTCCCTTCTGTATTTTCTCAATTTTATTATCACTGCATTTAGAAGGTATAAAGAGTGTTAGGTGGCCTTGTGTTTTGTATACTTACTAAGAATAAGATACACTTTAGAATTGGATATGACATCCATTATTAATTGGTACTGTAAGTATCAATATTTACTGTTTTATTATTGTAGATTATTGAATGAGTTAATCGTTGAATCAGCCTATTCAGGGGGAGTCATTGTATTCACTTGGTTTACCAGTCATTGGCATGTGTTCAATGACTCCACTCCAATGAGCGACTCTTCATTGCCCTGAGTTGTATGACCTTTGCAGTGGCACTCTGATACACAGAAAATGCAGCCAGTTTAGCCCACAGTCCCTCTTAACAAGCTGAGCGGCCACAGAGACCATTGAATATTGGAAAGATGCTGATGCATATTTGACCAGATGATGGTGCAGGACACTCTCTGCCCAGCAGAGGGAGCCAGAGACTTTTCCATGACAGCTGCAGTCTTCTGCGTGTTGGTGTACCTGGATGGGAGAATGATGGAGTCAGCTGCATGAAAAGGTGGCAATGACATTTTCCCCTCACCAGTGCCGTTTGGGTAAGGATTTCAGACTGTGAGAATAAGATTCGTCTCTCTTGATTGTCATGTTTTGACCGCTTTCTCACTGACAGCCCCTTTAATCAACCTGTATTGCCTGAGAACCTGATTTTGGCAAATCAGCTATTTAATTGTGACTCGATCTTGGGCCTTATTAGTATGAAAGTGGCCTCTCCTCCCATAGCCCTGGGGTGCGGCACCAGTGGGAGGGTTATCAGAGGCAATAAACCCAGGCCCGGTGCAATGGGAGTGCTTAGGGGTGCATTGCACCCCCAGACGGACCTCAGTGCACCTCCAATTGTCTCCTTATATTCCGATGTCTACATAGTATTTATGACTTTTTGTGCACCCCCATGGATTGCAGGTGCACCCCTCTGTATTTTATGGGGCCAAGCCTGAATATACCCAGTCCAGCTACCGAACCTGGCTTCTGGCCTTTAATATATTTTAAAATAACTGAGTACTTAAAATAAGTACGGGTCAGTGTGTGAGAGGGTGAAGGGTGAAGGGAGATGTAAACGAAGGTAATTAAAAAATAAAAGAGAAGGCACAGAATCCACACGTGACTCACCTGGGAGGTGGGGCGTGGAGGAGACCTCAAAGGGCCAGTTTCCAGTAACCCGCCCAGGCAGCTACATCCAGCCCCTGCCGGTGATGCTAGATCTCTGGTATTTCATTCAGTGTTCCTTCCAAAAAAAGTCTGCACACCACCAAGGTGAATTGGTTTAGTCTTGACGCTTGGTTGACAGTGTTGAGGGATGGGTAATGTATTGATGCTCGAGTGCCAAATCAACACAAATGGATAAGAAAAGGTCTAAGCCATCAGGTGCCCAGCTGAGGAAACAGAGGAAAGAGGAAGAGCAGAAACGCACAAAAGATAAATGTATGCAGCTATGTCATCTCTTTATGAGTATAATATCATGCATGTAATGAAACTGGCCTGTATAAACATGTTTGTTAGCCTATGTTGCTTGCTATTCTATTACACATAGGGCGACAATATGCCGTTTTCTGTCCAACTAGCTGACATAACATAGGATATAATTTCGCACAGTTTCATCATGATAATGTGTGTAGCCTGCAGCAAAACGATTTCAACTTAACTAGCAAATTATTGATTTGGTTAGGCCTAACTTTCATTGAGGTGATATCATAAAGGTTTCTGTGATTGTATTGACTAGGTCCTGAGCGTCCAGCGTATCCACGTTGTATACACTACCCGCCTGTTAGGCACTTATGTATAGGAAAAAACTATATAGGGTTCGGTACTATCCGCGGTTTCATGCATCCACTGGGGGTCTTGGAACATATCCCCCGCGGATAAGGGGGGACTACTCTATTGAGTCTTTTGGGGTGTCTTATGCTTAGCTAGAACCGGCACTGCACCAATGGTGTGACATCACTTAACTAATCAGTCATAGTAGCTGATAAGAATAGGCCTACAGGCAGTTAATTTCATAGTGTGCAAGTTGTTTTAACATAACCGTTTGTGCTCGTTATTTTGTGTATGTAAAAGTATTTCTTGGAGATAAATTATGTTAATATTATCTCAAGTCTACAGTAATGACTGTAATGACTTCATTATAATATGTGAGAACCAAAAAGGGCTACTTGTTGCCAGCGCCATTTTCTAATTCCTCATATATGGGCGTTGCCGTTATGTGCGGCTCCTGTCCCCATTCTGATCACTAATACATGCGCAGAACGCTTAACGCGACTCAGCCCTGACATCCTGAAGAGCAAACATGAGGAATACTTTATCAATTTGTCTGTTTTGCGTGACCGGTAAGTATCAAATACCAACTTTCTTCTCCTGGAAAGAGCGAGGCATCTCTGAAGTTGTTGTGACTTTCTAGAAAGTAGCCATGTATCTAGTTTAAGGTAAATGGTTATTTGACAGCGCAAGTAAATCGAAAGTAAGAACTGCTCTCGGCAAATGTCCGACCAGTAATTCCGTTAAACGCGCATTTTATCGCCTAACTGCTGGAAGTCTGCTATGAGGTGGTTTTAGACTTGCTCGTTTAACGACAAGTAAACTTAAGAAGTTGGCAGTGAAATCAAAATTTCGATTTCACAATCCTCTTAATTGACAGGTGAGGGCCAAAGAAATATGTGCGCCAAAACTGTTAGCTAATTAAAAATCGAAGTCCGAAAAGAAAGGCTGATATGAGTGTAGTAAAGTGAAAGCACACTTCCTAAACCGAGGGTTATGGAAGACAAAACAGCAGGCATGTGGGCTGCCCACAATTTCCAGTAATTTTCGAAATTTTCGTGGGAATTTTTGTCTCGCCAACTTTTGGAATTTATCTTTTTTAAATCTGCGCATGCGAGCACACTGTAGATCACAGTTTAGATCACACTATATTCACAGTTTAGATCACACCCATCCTTTTTCAAAATGGTTAATAGAGGGTGATTCCTGATCTTTAAAGAATTCTCTTATCACTGCATCACAGATTGTTTTTACTCGTAAAGTGGTGTGAGCAAACGTGTCCTGAAGTCTGACATTTCAATGTACAGATCATGCCTTCATCACATGCACACCGGGAAAAAACAAAAGCTTCCACCTGTGACTGACATTCAGCTCAGGAACGAGTACAACAAATTATGAAGTCATTTGTGATGCTATAGTGGTAACGGGTAGAATATTCTAAATAGGTATCATACTTTGCTGTGTACTGTTGTCTACATGTACTATATGTCTACATATAGCTATAGAATACATTTCCAAAAAGATATTGCGAAGAATAAGTAGCTATCTAATAACAAGCTAACCTTAAGATCTAGCTTCATTAATAGCTAAAAAATTGTGGTATTCGTTTTATAAAATGTTGGTATCTGTCTAATGCGCTTGATTAAGTGTTCGATTTTTTACAAAACAGCATTTCGGCAGTATTAAAATATAGCGCAGCATCACCACGGGCGGCGTCACCCTGTGGCCGAAGAAGGAAATGCACTGAATGAACTGAACGAGATTCACTGAAAGATCAGAATGAACTGGAAGAGCTGAAGCAATCAGTAGTGAGCTGGTAAACGGCAGCAGACTCAGTTACAAACTGAAAGAACTGGTTGAACGAACTGTAGGCACTGAAGGAATCGGTGTTCTGTGAACTGATTTGTTTAGTGCTTGCGGGCTTTTACGCTAAATGACCTGCTTGTTCTTAAGAGGGTAAAGGTTAACGGATTTGCATCCGATACGGCTGCATCTATATGCATGCTGCATGCAAATACAATTAAAAAAAGATGCATAAGGCCAAAACTGATACAGCAGCTTGTCCGTAGCTATGTTTCCGTGGCATCGTTGACAACCTTTAAAGCGGTCTTTCCTAATATCATTGAGATACGCAAATTGGAATGTTTCGATCTGTCCGGTTGAAGCGAGTAACGGGGTTATGCCACTGAAACATGTAGTATAGCCAGGTGATCTTTTGGGTTTTCCGTCTGATCACCCAAAAAGAAACTTGTTAGCGAGAAAGTCTTTCTAGGTCTTTCTTGTCCACCTCCAGCACCGTAAAATTTTGGCCGTTTCCATTCCGCATCTTCGATGCGCTACTTCAAAATGCGCATAGAAGTAGGCGGGGAACTTGAGTGGAGTGTGCTGTGACTGTCCGTGCCTCTGCGCGCAGTGGCTGCACCTGTGTTTGAAGTGAGTCAGTGGAAGTACTTGAATTAAAATACACTATATGGACAAAAGTATTCGGACGCCTGACCATTACACCAACAGGGACATTGTATTCAAATACATATATTTTAATATGGAGTTGGTCCCCCTTTTGCAGCTATAACAGCTTCCACTCTTCTTGGAAGGCTTTCTACAAGATTTTGGAGTGTTTCTGTGGGAATTTGTGCCCATTCATTCTGTAGAGCATTTATGAGGTCAGGCACTGATGTTGGACGAGAAGGTCTGGCTCGCAATCTCTGTTCCAGTTCATCCCAAAGGTGCTTGATGGGGTTGAGGTCAGGGCTCTGTGCAGGCCAGTCAAGTTCTTCCACACCGAACTCATCAAACCAGTCTTTATAGCCCTTGCTTTGTGCACAGGGGCACAGTCATGTTGGAATAGAAAAGGGCCTTCCCCAAACTGTTGCCACAAAGTTGGAAGCATAGCATTGTCCAAAATGTCTTGGTATGCTGAAGCATTAAGATTGCCCTTCACTGGAGATAAGGGGCCTAGCCCAAACCCTGACAAACAGGTGTGGCCAAATACTTTTGTCCGTATAGTGTAGTTCTGCAGTTACAATGATTGATATGAAAATGAATCTTGAACTATTAAATTTGGGCTATTATTACTATTTGAACTGTATTACCAAACTAATTACCAAATTAATAAGCTCAATTCCAAAGCAGATGTACCCAGTGTTTCCTACTACTGTTTCATGTAACTTCATGTAGAACAGTGTTTGTGCTGTTCACCATGACCAGCTGCAGATGGGTGCGGAGCAGCAATCGATAGGCAGGGAAGACCAGTAAGTTCTGCTGTCATAGTTTTAACTACTTCATGTAGGTGCTGAAGAGAGACGGCAGCCCAATGATTAAGCCATCAGCCAACATAAATACCCCAAGAAGCAGGGTTTAACCCAGATATTGGAGACGCACTTTGTACTGGCTTCTGCACCAGCTGATTTGAAATAGGTTTCATGGTGACATACATTGTTATAGTTAACATTTCCTGACAGTGAAAGAAAGGAAAGAAAGAAATTGGTCATTGCCAGTGTTTATCAGTTGGCAGATGTATGCCAGTGAATTACTTTAATAATCATGTTTTTGTAGATTTCAGTGTCTGTGTGATTGATGACTGTGATTTATCCAGTGATTCTCCCTAATATCGTTTTTCTCTGTGTGTCCAGCACTGTCTGCATCCTCTGCTCAGGTGCTGAATGGCACGGAGGGAGAGAAAGTCATTTTCCAAGCTGCAGTGAAAACCATGGGGACTTTTTCATTCAACGGTGCTGTCATAGGAGACGTCACCAATGGTCAGGGCACGCTTAACCTTGATAGGAGGTTCACAGGCAGACTGCAGTGGGACAGCAGCACTGGACTCTTCTCCATCACTGACCTGAAGAAGGAGGATTCTGGAGAGTACAGAGTGCAGAATAACGATGAAGGCCAACCAAAGCTGTCTGTATACAAGCTGACTGTATACAGTAAGTACCACTGTCTGTATCTACTGTATTACTAATGTGGCAGTACAGCACTGTCTCTGTGTATCTACTGTATCACTAATGTGGCAGTACAGCACTGTCTCTGTGTATCTACTGTATTACTAATGTGGCAGTACAGCACTGTCTCTGTGTTCCTACTGTATCACTAATGTGGCAGTACAGTACTGTCTCTGTGTATCTACTGTATTACTAATGTGGCAGTACAGTACTGTCTCTGTGTAACTGTCAGTGCTCCCGCCTCCTAGCCCTGTGCTTTTGTTTTTTCTTTTTTTTTTTTTTTTTTTCCCTTGTGTTTCTGCCCTGCCCTTCTCTCCGCCCTGTCTCCGCCTGATTACCTGCGCACCTGCATCTCATCCCCTCGTCGGACTGTCCCTTTATATGCCCTGCTTGCTGTGCAGTCTTTGCTAGTTCGTAGCAGTAGTTTTCTACCTGTTTCGTCCCCGCCGTTTCCATTGTTCGCTGTGTTTTGAGATTCGACCTGCCTGTTTTTTGATTCCGTTTTTTGCCTGCCGCTTTGCTTTGTTCGCCCGATCGTGCCCTCCCGTTTTCCGACCCTGCCCGTTCTGACTTTCCCGTTTCTGGATTTTCCCTTGGACTGCCTCTCTGGTTTTGACCCTGCCTGTGTACTGGTTTTTCGATTCTGCCGTGTGTTTTCACTATTCTGCCCGGAAACCCTCGTGCTTTTGGGTCTGCGACTGAGTCCTAGCCTGTGCTGCCTGACAGTATCTACTGTATTACTAATGTGGCAGTACAGTACTGTCTCTACTGTATTACTAATGTGGCAGTGCAGTACTGTCTCTGTGTATCTACTGTATCACTAATGTGGCAGTACAGTACTGTCTCTGTGTATCTACTGTATCACTAATGTGGCAGTACAGTACTGTCTCTGTGTATCTACTGTATTACTAATGTGGCAGTGCAGTACTGCCTCTGTGTATCTACTGTATCACTAATGTGGTAGTACAGTACTGTCTCTGTGTATCTACTGTATCACTAATGTGGCAGTACAGTACTGTCTCTGTGTATCTACTGTATCACTAATGTGGCAGTACAGTACTGTCTCTGTGTATCTACTGTATTACTAATGTGGCAGTGCAGTACTGTCTCTGTATATATGTGTCAGAGTGTTTAGAGAGTTGAGCTTTTTACCAGATGGATACAGGCTCATATCCAGAGTGGGTCACTGCTGTTGCACCCCTGAGGGAATCGCTTGTCTTGGACTTGCCTCAGAAATATGAATCTGTAAAAATATGAAAGGGGATCTGCTGGTAGGTGAAGCTTCTGTTCAGAGTTTCCACAGCCAGTCACAATACATACTATAGTCTGTGTCTCCAGTATTCATTCAGAAAATGAGTGATAGTGTGTAATATAAGCTGTAGGTGGCAATTGGGTGTTGAGGATGAAGTTTTCTGTGTAGCAGGTGTGTAGCCAATTTCCACAGGAGAAGAACCTTGAGGTATATTTATAAATTACTGAATTCATAGCTGCCGATACCGCTTTAGTTTAAAAACAGTTTTGATATAGTCTGTAACAATCTTGTGGACTTCACACAAGTTTGAAAGACTTGGTCCTTCTACATACTTTGCACTTAAGAGGGCTTAAGAAACCTCTTTGCACTTAAGAGGGCTTAAGAAACCTCTTTGCACTTAAGAGGGCTTAAGAAACCTCTTTGCACTTAAGAGAGAAGAATTGTACCAATCTGTTTCTATCTAGCAAAGCATCGTTTGCACGTGCAAATTGATCTGCACTTCACATTTGCCAGGTTACACTGATCAAGACAATTTGGCAACCATTCCCTGTTTCCTAGTTGCCCATGTTGGCAATCAAAAATGGATAAAACAACAAATGTGCTCTATTTTTTCCTCTTTAAATAAACCAGTGTTTCCCGCCTCATTGCCCTGCAGTAGTGGCCCAGTGTTATCTCCCACCATTACAAAATAGTCAACAAAGAAATATTTCCTCCTGTCCTCCTTAAAACGTGACAATATTAATTTTCATCCCAAATAGGGCTGCATTCATAAGATCTTATTAATTCCACATGCAAAATTCTTGTTGTACCTTCCCTAGCAGGTCTATAATTCTATTGTATTCGAGTGCTGCTACCGATTAATACATGAACAGTGATTGCAGTAAATATCTCTGATCTACTGCCTCTTTATTTTGTGTTGATACATTTGAGGTTTTATTCTGGCAACTTAACCAAGCTACTTGCAATAGCAAGCATGCTAAATAGCTAGCTAGCAAGTGTGCCTCTAGTTTGCTGTCTACCCAAGAGACAGGTGGCAGTAATTACTTTATTTAATGTGTTGACCTGGACTGTGACAAGGCAACTTCATTTTTATTTAGCTTGCTGGCCTGGTTTCATTTCTAGCTAGTAGACTAGCTAGCTACTTTACACGCAAATCGGTTCAGGTATTGTTAATATTTCATAAACACTTGTGAATATTAATGAGATTATTTAGTCAAATAACATTTCTGACAATCCCCTGCCAGCTGCATGTCAGTGCTGTCCTGGTGCTTCCAGTCATCGGGTAATACGCTATTACTTACCACACCGTAGCGGCAGAAATGTACTTATTATCATTATAAAATGGTACTCTGTACCTCATGAATGACCCTGCTTTGTTTTTCCTGTCACTGACTTCAGTACAGCAGTCAGGGGCACGTGCTGATTTGTGCTCTATCATCACCAGTTCTGCCACACTCCTCATCACTTTCTTTAGCTTGCCTGCTGAAGTCTAACACAGCTCATTTTAGTTCCAGTTTAATTTCCCTTCCACACAGAGTACAGACTGCAGTTTCATTTATTAATAGGGAATAATGATCCAGAGCGACTTAGCAAGTTACAGAAGTACATAGAATTAGCCACATTATTGAAAGGACTTCTTCAGAGAGCATCAGTAGCACATTTGAAGAAGTGAACAATCTACATTATGAATAACAGTATCCACACTGATTCTGGATGTTTTGTGTCTCTTTTTCATGTGGCCCTGGACCTGCCTCATAGCCCAAAATGAAGTTCTCAAAGGTAAAAACTCCCACAACTGCCCACAGCTACACAGTACAGACTGCAGTTTCATTTATTTATGGGGAATAAGTATCCACAGTGACTATATCGGGGTACAGAAGTAGATAATATTTGGCTACATTAATAATCATACAGATTCATAAACACATTTGAATAAGTGAACGATCTACATAACAGTATCCACACAGTTTTACTGATTCTGGATGTTTTGTGTCTCTTTCCCATGTGTCCCTGGACCTGCCCTGAAGGGGAAATCAGAAAACTTGAGGGTAAGAACTCCCACAATCCCCTCTCTGCCCACAGCTGCACACTGGAGTCTCTGAGTCAGAGGGACCCTACTGTCACATGCGCATCATCACCAGTTCTGCAGCCCTCCCCATCTCTTGCTTTCTTTAGCTTGCCTGCTGAAGTCTAATACAGCTCATTTTAGTTCCAGTTTAATTTCCCTTCCACACAGAGTACAGACTGCAGTTTCATTTATTTATGGGGAATAATTCTCCAGAGCGATTTAGCAAGTTACAGAAGTAGGTATACTTAGCCACGTTATTAAAAGGACTTCTTCAGAGAGCATCAGGGACACATTCGAACAAGTGAATGATCTACATTATGAGTAACAGTATCCACACAGTTTTACTGAATCTGGATGTTTTCTGTCTTTTCTTGTGTGGCCCTGGACCTGCCCTGTAGAGCAAGACAGACATTTCGAAGGTAAGAACTCCCACAATCCCCCTCTCTGCCCACAGCTACACAGTACAGACTGCAGTTTCATTTATTTATAGGGAATAAGTATCCACAGTGACTTTGATATTGAGGTACAGAAGTTGATATTATTTTGCCACATTAATTAAAGGACACATTCGGAAAGCATCAGGGACACATTTGAACAAGTGAATGATCTACATTATGAGTAACAGTATCCACACAGTTTTACTGAATCTGGATGTTTTCTGTCTTTTCTTGTGTGGCCCTGGACCTGCCCTGTAGACCAAGACAGACATTTCGAAGGTAAGAACTCCCACAATCCCCCTCTCTGCCCAAAGCTATACAGTACAGACTGCAGTTTCATTTATTTATGGGGAATAAGTATCCACAGTGACTTTGATATCGGGGTACAGAAGTAGATAATATTTGGCTACATTAATAATCATACAGATTCAGAAACACATTTGAATAAGTGAATGATCTACATAACAGTATCCACACAGTTTTACTGATTCTGGATGTTTTGTGTCTCTTTCCTATGTGGCCCTGGACCTGCCCTGAAGGCAAACTCGGAGAACTCGGAGGTAAGACCTCCCACAATCCCTCTCTCTGCCCACAGCTGCACACTGGAGTCTCTGAGTCAGGGGTACTCTACTGTCACATGCACATCATCACCAGTTCTGCAACCCTCCCCATCTCTTGCTTTCTTTAGCTTGCCTGCTGAAGTCTAATACAGCTCATTTTAAATCCATGTTAATTTCCCTTCCACACAGAGTACAGACTGCAGTTTCATTTATTTATGGGGGATAATAATCCAGAGCGATTTAGCAAGTTACAGAAGTAGGTATACTTAGCCACGTTATTAAAAGGACTTCTTCAGAGAGCATCAGGGACACATTTGAACAAGTGAATGATCTACATTATGAGTAACAGTATCCACACAGTTTTACTGAATCTGGATGTTTTCTGTCTTTTCTTGTGTGGCCCTGGACCTGCCCTGTAGAGCAAGACAGACATTTCGAAGGTAAAAACTCCCACAATCCCCCTCTTTGCCTACAGTTACACAGTACAGACTGCAGTTTCATTTATTTATAGGGAATAACTATCCACAGTGACTTTGATATTGAGGTACAGAAGTCGATATTATTTTGCCACATTAATTAAAGGACACATTCGGAAAGCATCAGGGACACATTTGAACAAGTGAATGATCTACATTATGAGTAATAGTATCCACACAGTTTTACTGAATCTGGATGTTTTCTGTCTTTTCTTGTGTGGTCCTGGACCTGCCCTGTAGACCAAGACAGTCATTTCGAAGGTAAGAATTCCCACAATCCCCCTCTCTGCCCACAGCTATACAGCGCAGACTGCGGTTTCATTTATTTATGGGGAATAAGTATCCACAGAGACTTTGATATCGGGGTATAGAAGTCGATAATATTTGGCTACATTAATAAAAGTACAGATTCAGAAAACATCAGTAACACATTTGAAGAAGTGAATGATCTACATTATGAATAACAGTATCCACACAGTTTTACTGATTCTGGATGTTTTGTGTCTCTTTCCCATGTGGCCCTGGTCGTTTCCTATAGGTGAAATCAAAGAACTCAAAGGTAAGCACTCCAACAATCCCCCTCTCTGCCCACAGCTGCACACTGGAGTCTCTGAGTCAGGGAGACTCTACTGTCACATGCACATCATCACCAGTTCTGCAGCCCTCCCCATCTCTTACTTTCTTTAGCTTGCCTGCTGAAGTCTAATACAGCTCATTTTAGTTCCAGTTTAATTTCCCTTCCACACAGAGTACAGACTGCAGTTTCATTTATTTATGGGGAATAATTCTCCAGAGCGATTTAGCAAGTTACAGAAGTAGGTATACTTAGCCACGTTATTAAAAGGACTTCTTCAGAGAGCATCAGTGAAACATTCGAACAAGTGAACAATCTACATTATGAGTATCAGTATCCACACAGTTTTTCTGATTCTGGATGTTTTGTGTCTCTTTCCCATGTGGCCCTGGACCTGCCCTGAAGGCAAACTCGGAAAACTCGGAGGTAAGACCTCCCACAATCCCTCTCTCTGCCCACAGCTGCACACTGGAGTCTCTGAGTCAGGGGTACTCTACTGTCACATGCACATCATCACCAGTTCTGCAACCCTCCCCATCTCTTACTTTCTTTAGCTTGCCTGCTGAAGTCTAATACAGCTCATTTTAAATCCACGTTAATTTCCCTTCCACACAGAGTACAGACTGCAGTTTCATTTATTTATGGGGGATAATAATCCAGAGCGATTTAGCAAGTTACAGAAGTAGGTATACTTAGCCACGTTATTAAAAGGACTTCTTCAGAGAGCATCAGGGACACATTTGAACAAGTGAATGATCTACATTATGAGTATCAGTATCCACACAGTTTTTCTGAATCTGGATGTTTTCTGTCTTTTCTTGTGTGGCCCTGAACCTGCCCTGTAGACCAAGACAGACATTTCGAAGGTAAGAACTCCCACAATCCCCCTCTCTGCCCAAAGCTATACAGTACAGACTGCAGTTTCATTTATTTATAGGGAATAAGTATCCACAGTGACTTTGATATCGGGGTACAGAAGTAGATAATATTTGGCTACATTAATAATCATACAGATTCAGAAACACATTTGAATAAGTGAATGATCTACATAACAGTATCCACACAGTTTTACTGATTCTGGATGTTTTGTGTCTCTTTCCTATGTGGCCCTGGACCTGCCCTGAAGGCAAACTCGGAGAACTCGGAGGTAAGACCTCCCACAATCCCCCTCTCTGCCCACAGCTGCACACTGGAGTCTCTGAGTCAGAGGGACCCTACTGTCACATGCGCATCATCACCAGTTCTGCAGCCCTCCCCATCTCTTGCTTTCTTTAGCTTGCCTGCTGAAGTCTAATACAGCTCATTTTAGTTCCAGTTTAATTTCCCTTCCACACAGAGTACAGACTGCAGTTTCATTTATTTATGGGGAATAATTCTCCAGAGCGATTTAGCAAGTTACAGAAGTAGGTATACTTAGCCACGTTATTAAAAGGACTTCTTCAGAGAGCATCAGTGAAACATTCGAACAAGTGAACAATCTACATTATGAGTATCAGTATCCACACAGTTTTTCTGATTCTGGATGTTTTGTGTCTCCTTCCTATGTGGCCCTGGACCTGCCCTGAAGGCAAACTCGGAGAACTCGGAGGTAAGACCTCCCATAATCCCCCTCTCTGCCCACAGCTGCACACTGGAGTCTCTGAGTCAGAGGGACCCTACTGTCACATGCACATCATCACCAGTTCTGCATCCCTCCCCATCTCTTGCTTTCTTTAGCTTGCCTGCTGAAGTCTAATACAGCTCATTTTAAATCCAGGTTAATTTCCCTTCCACACAGAGTACAGACTGCAGTTTCATTTATTTATGGGGGATAATTCTCCAGAGCGATTTAGCAAGTTACAGAAGTAGGTATACTTAGCCACGTTATTAAAAGGACTTCTTCAGAGAGCATCAGTGAAACATTCGAACAAGTGAACAATCTACATTATGAGTATCAGTATCCACACAGTTTTTCTGATTCTGGATGTTTTGTGTCTCTTTCCCATGTGGCCCTGGTCGTTTTCTATAGGTGAAATCGGAGGACTTAAAGGTAAGAACTCCCACAATCCCCCTCTGGAATCTGAGTCAGAGGGACTCTACTGTCACATGCATATAATCACCAGCTCAGCTCTCACTGAAATTAATCAATCATGCTGCATCAGATTCGGAAAAATGGGAATGTTTGTTATATGTTATAACAAATACATACATTTTGTTAAGGAATGTCTAAAAATGTTTTAACAACTGTTTGTACACAAACATGGTAATTGATATTATCTTATGTTGTCTGATATTAAACAAGGGTTTATAGAAAGTTGAAGAAGCGTATTCTTGAGTGCTTGGACTATATTGTGTCTCTTTGTGCCTTGTCTCTTAGGCGGCATCATTGCTGTCAGCGTCCTGGTCATACTCTGTGCTGCAGTAGTGTTTTTATTCGTAATTCGCCGTCAGCGTCAGCGTAAGTATCACTCAGGCTGCTTTGAGCTCTGTCAGTGTCACACCCTCAATCCCTCAATTTTTAGCAGCAGGGAGGAGGCGTGTCTGAGCTGGGTAGACCAAAGGGAGTGGAGCTACACTTCTGTTAATGCAGAACAGAGAGACAGTGGGAACTCTTTACAGAGGCTTTCAGGTAGTCTCTCTCTGGCAGTTACACGGACAGATTGGGCACATATTATCTGTAATACCTGACAGACTGTGGTAGTGATGGGCAGGTTGGTAGCGTACAGATGCACTCTGCTCCCAGTGACAGCGGAGCCCTTCATGCAAAGAAAACCTCCCTGACAGACATTAAAGCGCACCTGCCTCCCCCATTCAAGTGAAGTAGTCAGAACCTGTTCAGCCTGCACAGTGTGACTTCAGCTCATGTAATAATGCTCCAGTGAACTCTCTAACAAACACAAAAGGTATTCCTTACATTTTAACACAGTTGTGTTTGAAGGGTGAGCACCTTGTGGATTCAGTTGTAGTAAGGTTGCTATAGCCGAAAAGGTTGCTTGTTAGATAGCTAGTCTATATGTGCTTGCCTACACTTAATACATTTTATAGTCACCATGACAAGACTGTTAAATAAATGCAGTTTTCATGGAAATAATGCAGGACAGACAACCTCCAGTGCAGTGAGACAGCTGGAAACATTGTCCCAGAGCAGTTGTAAGGTATAGAATCACTTCAAGCTGCAAGCTTGCTAGCTAGTTGGTGATCTGAACCTGTAACTTACAGAAGATCTCCTCTCCATCAGTGTCCATCAGTGTCCATGTGCTTCAGCCAGGGCTTGTGTGGGTTGCTACAGCACACAGATGCCTTTATAAATATCCCCTGCACTCAGTTTTAAATCGTCCGCCTCATATAACAATTTGAACAATACATTGTCATGTTGTAATTCATATGGTGGGTAAGCTATGCATATTTACATTTAAATTTACATTTATTTATTTAGCAGACGCTTTTATCCAAAGCGACTTACAAAAGTGCATACAGCAAGTATAGCGACAGTACGGGGACAGGATGTGTACAGTTCCACAATGAGACAGTTCTCAGCTGAGAGCAGCGTCTGTTTGAGGACACAGTACTATCAGATTTGTACAATTACAGCCTATAGGGCAACTAATATGATACACTTTCAAACGGCAAACTTCAACAACATTTATATTTAATATTTAAATTGACTCATCAGCTATTGCTTTTGCTGTATTTTATCTACTCAATGAATGTGAGAAAAACGGCACTGCAAGTGTGCAGGGGTGTTTTTCCTTTTTAAACTAAACATACATGATACTGATGTTTTAACTTGTTCCGTTTTATTCATACGTATTGAAAAGGCTCATCTCAGTTCCAGAACTGCTTTATTTTCTCAGAAGTATCTGCTCAGCTTTTATGGTTTATGGCTGTGTTCTGCAAAGGGGACTAATAACTCTGAATTATGCATGCGTGTGTGTGTGTGTGAGATTGAGTGTGTGTGAGAAAGATTATAGACAAGTTGAAAGGTGATGTCAGGATATGTGTTTATGACTCGGACTCACTCACCACTGTCTTTTTTATCACAGTGAAAAACGACATGGAAGAGCTCCTCAGAGGTAACTGTCCTCTCAGTCTGCATGTGTGTGAGAGTTAATAATTGTATGTATTCCTGTGAGTGAGCCTGTGTGTGTGTGTGCGCGCGCGTGTGTGAGTGAGCCTGTGTGTGTGTGTGTGTGTGTGTGAGTGTGTGTGAGTGAGCCTGTGTGTGTGTGTGTGTGTGTGTGTGTGTGTATGTGTGTATGTGTGTATGTACGTGTGTATGTATGTATGTATGTATGTATGTATGTATGTTAATGTGTCAGAACTCAGGCAGGGACTCAAGCGCAGACAGCGGAGATGGATGCCAAAAACGGGTTTAATAATCCAAACGGGTAATCCACAAAACGAAGTCAGGGCAGGCAGAGTCAAAAACCGGGCAGACACGGCAACCAAAACCACGGGGCAAGAATGAGGAACGAAGTCAGGAAAAACAGGCAAAGTCCAAAACCAGAAAAACACAGCAAACATTCCACAAATCAGGTCCAGAAATCTTAGTCAAGAATAAACAGGCAAAGCAAAAGGAACCAACAGGCAAACCAGAACAGACAGCGAGTAGCGAAACAGCAAACTGAGACGAACTGGCAAACAAGACAAAGACAAGCAGGGTAGATATAGGACTAGGGTGATGAGGTGATGGGAAGCAGGTGTGCTGGCAGGCAGGTAGAGACAATCAGGTGGGCGGAGACAGGGCGGAGAGCGGGGCAGGGCTAGAACACAAGGAAAACAAAAGCACATGGACAGGGAAAAGAAAACAACCGACTAAGACGCCGCAGTCATGACAGTGTGTGTGTGTGTGTATGTGTGTGTGAGTGACTCTGTGTGTGTGTGTGTGTGAGTGAGTCTGTATGTGTGTGTGTCAGTGTGCGTGAGCCTGTGTGTGTGTGTGTGTGTGTGCGTGTGTGTGTGTGTGAGTATGTGTGTGTGTGTGCGTGTGTGTGTGTGTGAGTGAGTCTGTGTGTGTGTCAGTGTGAGTGAGCCTGTGTGTGTGTGTGCGTGTGTGTGTGTGTGAGTGAGTCTGTGTGTGTGTCAGTGTGAGTGAGCCTGTGTGTGTGTGTGTGTGAGTGAGCCTGTGTGTGAGTGTGTGTGTGTGTGTGTGTGTGTGAGTGAGCCTGTGTGTGAGGCTTGTTAAAGCTCATGTCAGGAGACATGTTACCCAGCCTCACTTGCTGAGAGACAATGACATATAAATAGGCTGCAGAAAACACACAGGGAGAAGCAGTAATGATCAGGACTTTGGCGTCTCACACATGACAGTTCAAACTCACTGCACAGTAAGAAACACTTCACATGCAGTCACATACAGTCACAACAGCAGGTATAAATACTTACTGGATCAATATCAGATTTAACATTTCAAGATACATACTATTTTGTTTTAGTTTTGTGAAAAAAAATTGGTGGTGTGGAAAAGAGGATATTCTTGGAGAGGTGTGTGTGTGTTAATACTTTTTTCTTTCTGATTGTAGACAAAGAATTGAAAAGAGATGGTAAGTGTTCTCTCACTGTATGTGTGTGTGTGTGTGTGTGTGAGAGTGAGAGAGAGAGAGATATTAAAGGTTAAAGAAGACAGGTATAAAAGGTTGTGTTTGGAACTTTGCCTTTTATTACATAACTATGTATATAATATGTTTCTGTAGCACCTTTAATCAGAATCAGAATCAGAATTTCTTTATTGTCATTGTAACATGTACAACGAAATTTGAGTACAGTCCTCAACAGTGCAAAGATCAATAAAAAAGCTAGTAAAATAATATATAAAATAATTTAAAAGTAAGACTATAAAAAAAGTAAAAATGGTAGAACACAAGTAAAAACACCCAGAGATATCTACATTGAAAAATTGCACAGATCAGAAAGATTGCAGAGATCCCTTGTTGCAGAGTGAAGAACCCTGAGCATTAATTGCACAGATCCCTTATTGCACAGTGAATGTGAACATTATGTTTTGTGGCATTTAAAGCTTGTACAGCTGTGGGAGAAAAACTGTTTTTGAGTCAGTTTGTCCTCGTTCTGCAACAGAAAGTGAGCATCACTCTGTCATATTTTGTGGTAGAGTTCTAAAGAAATTATGCACAAAAATGAAAAGTATTGTCTTTGCTTTAGTTGTGTTCTTGATTTCTAGTTCACGAGGTACACTGGAAAGGGCCACTATTTCGCACACATTTCACGTGCGGCATCTTCCCCTTTTGTGGGTGATCAGCATACATCGTGAGTGATAATGTAAATATTGACAGTCAGATTTAAGCCTGGGCCATTCCTCTGAGATGATGTCAAACATGGTGATTTAGCTGCACAGCCGGAGAGCTTGAGTAAGTGAGAAATGAAATCTGATCCACAGGACAGGCCAACACGTTGCAGAGCTGCGGCAGTGAAATGGCAGTGTAGGAGGAAGAAATTAACGCTGAAAATTAACACTTGGTTACATAAAAAAGACAGTGAGATCTGAGGCACTGCACCAAGTATAGCCCCCAGGTTTCTGTCGGGATCTGAACTGGAGTCGGATGGGGAGACCAGCTGACAGCATTTGGTTGAGGCTAGGAACAGTTTCGGTTGCTTTGTCATGCTGTTCGTTTTCACTGGGATGCTGGTAGATAACATTTGTTTCGTGACCTACAATGACCCTTGCACCAGGTCATTTTAACATGCTGTTTGTTCTGCCGGGACTCACAGGACTGTGTTTTTGGGGTCAACTATTCGTTGTTGGCTCTCTAAAGCCGAGCATTGTGTTATGCCATCAATTTTAAATGAAACCTCAATGTCGAAAACTCCCACTGGGGCTCCGGTATCTGTGGAGCCCACAAGAAGCTGGCCCATAAGGAGATCCCCAGAGTTTGTAGATTCAGATTTGTTGGCTGATATCAGACAAGCAGGTCAGTTATGTTTTCAGGTGCTAAACCTTTCTGTTCTTTGAAAACAAGCAGCGGGGCTCCCAAGTGATGCAGTGGTTAAGGCACGGGCTTTAAGGGCATGGTGAGCTTGACAGTCCAGGTTTGAACCCAACCGTGTCATCAGCCGTGGCGACTGGCAGCCCACAGGGACGGGATAACTGTTTCTCAGGCACTGCTTGCCTCCTCAGGGAGCTGCAGGTTGCTTGGATGATGTCAGTGAAGCCACACCCACCCCCAGCTTGCTATAGTGCGCTGTGCAGCTTGCAGTGTGAATAATATCCTTTGGCTGAGTGTGAGTGTATCGGGGGGGGGGTTACATTCCACCCCCCCCTCTTGCATGGGTACAGCGGTCTCCACAGTGAGAGATGACAAAAAGTCCAGTTGGCCATTCTAAAGAAGCAAAAGATAGATAGTCACGGGTAACTTTAATTTCTCCTTTCATCTTGACCAAACCCAGTACCAGATTACGTGAAGGGATGTAGAAAGCACTGGCCAGCTGTTGGTGTAACTTTTCCAACATCTTTGCTTTATTTTAAGGTGTCAGAGGGATTGAGGATGGAGAGTCTTCAAAAATGATGAGACAGGAGGGTGTTATGGACACAGGTTAGCTGAGTGTCTGGCTTCTGTCCCTCCGTCGGTTAGTGTGTCAGTCAGACTTCACTGAGTGTTCTACTTTCATTGCTTTTCTTTTTTCCCTCACAGAAATGTGATCCCAGCCATGGAACCCAGCTGAAGGACTTGTGTCCCCTGAAGATGCCACTTTGCTCACAGTCATGAGCTCTCAGTTAGTCCCAGCTTTGATCCTTCTGTTTTTTTCAGAATCCACTGAGCTCAATCCCACTGAGGGTTTGAGTGGGTGATGTGCTTCTGTGTGTCTATAAGTTCTGTCCCTCCTTTTCACATACAGATATCTGTGCACATCTGTGTCTGCGTAGTTTTTTCAGCCAGAGATTCATTGTACTGATCTCCCCTTCATTAATGCTGCTATCAGTGAAGTTGTAGTGTCTCTTTTCAGAAATTCAGTTTATTCTATTTGAAACAACTGCCAAAGCTTCCATTTACTGAGTAGTCAGGACACCTGTGTATATGATGTTAATTTTAAAAACATATGTGAAGAATAACAGAAGAATAACTTGATCTGATTTACTGCATACAGTAAAGCAGGGCTCATTCTCAGTCCTCATCAGTTCATTAATATTGTAACACAGATGTGTGTATGAGGAGTGAGACTGTAGCCCAGTGCAGGGCTTCCCAATCCTGCTCTTACTGCCTGTGTGCAGGTTTCCCTTTCATATCAGCTCTCTTTCACTGAGCTGTTCATTGAGCCTTTAACTGGGCATTTTGTGAGGATTAATTAGCAGCAGAAAGAAATTTAGTATTGGAATGTGAACAAGATGTACACTAGGGTCCAAAATTATTGTGACACCTGGGCATTTTGTGGTTAAGTGTGGATGTGTCCATGTAGCAATTAGTTTTATCACTCGAACCTAATTTATGGTGTGGCGAAAACGGTTACAAAACATCTCTTTATGTGGTTGGCACATGATTGCCTGATGACTACCCTTATTTCCAACATTTTAATAATATGTATTATTATTTTAATTAATTAATTATACATTAATTCTGCCAAACAAACTGACAATTCCATGACATTAACTTAATTTTAAAAGGTACCTACATACTTATTGAGTGCAGGCAAGTGAACAAAGATGACCATCACTTCAATTAGGCCTGATTGAACGTTGCCCTGCCCCCTAATTGAACACTCATACTGAAGCCTATATAAACCTAACAAGGTTGGAACATGGTCACAGAAGATGAAGCTGAAATTGACATTGACATAAATATGACTCTCCCAGTGTCTGGTGGAATATGCCGCAAAAATATTGTGGGTTTTCAGAAAAAAAGTGTCCCAATAATTTTGGACTCCAGTGTGTATAAAAGTATTAATTCATCATATTTTTTGTACATATCTGGACAGCTATTTCAATTGAGAAGCTTTCCAGTTCTTTGTTTTTAGTTCCACGCTTAAATTTATCAATTAACCACTTTAAGGTACATATTAGTTTGTACCAGAGATTGTCAATTACACCGAATGAGCTGGTGAGAACATTAGATGCAGACTGTTGATATTTAGGAGTCTGATCAGCAACTTTATTTTCCTGATAAGCAGTCCTTTTGTAGTTATAGTTTATAGTTACTTTCCCCATATTTTCCAGTGACTGCCATGATGTGCAAGAATTGAGCAAAGGGCCATCCTCACACCCTGTAAAGTTCTGACTGAGTCTGAAAGCAAGCAAACCTTAAAGGAGGGGGGACCTTACATCCTGTGTCAGTTTTACACATTAGCTATAATCTGCATTTTTGCTTTTTTATTTATCATTTACTTTTCTTCCTTGACCTGGCTGTTGTGCTTATGACTTGTATATTGTGCTGCATGTTATACATTTTTTATATTCACATTGTATTCATTTTCATCATTTTTAAGAGGACTTCCTAACTTGTTCAGCTCTCTTTAAATTTTCTTAAAAAGTGGAAAAGTAGACCTGCCAGCCCTATCTGACTCCACCCAGCAGAGAATGCCGCCTCCGTTTCATTTCCTGTCTCCAGAAGTGGGTCTGGCTGCTACAGGAAGTGAAGACATGGTGTGTTTTGCCTATGATTGCTGTGCACTTGGTCCTCATAGGTAATCTGAATGTTCCAAACCCTGTGACATTGTAAGGCCTCATCCTGTAGTAAATTGATACAGTTATTGATTTTCATGAATAATGCTGTAATAGTATTTGGAGGAACAATTATGTGAAAATTTGAAGGAGTAATTATAACACATAAGTTTATGTCAGTATTTCAATTTGATCTTCTCAGTATTTGAAAGTATTTCTGTGGTTTCCAAGCATTATTAGGACTTTTTATAAGTGCCTGTTACTTTTTTCATTTTTCCTTGCTTGGCAGAGATGATCTGCATGGCCATAAAGGCAGGAAATGAGGACAGCAAAGTCACTGGAAACATTCAGAGTCACTCTGTTAGACACACACAGTAAACAAGCGTCTGTTGCGGAGTTTGCTGTGAGACCAGTGTTTCAGGACAGCTAGCAGTGCTGGGTCAGAGTCTAAGCCCCAGGGAGCTCTGGGGGGCTGCCAAGAAAGCAGTGTAGTGTCCCTGCCACCCTTGCACTAGTTGCGCGTGTGCATGTTTGTGAGTGTGTGTGGTATGTGTGTTGGGGTGTTGGAATTTCCTATCTCTCTCTTTTGGTTACTTTGGGTTAATTCAAGTATTTAAAAGGGAAATACTGTAGTGCCTTTCAGCTGAAGCTTGGAACGCTGCACTATGAGAATGTCAATTAATGTAATTATGCTGTAGAAATATGCATTGAAAGCAGGCCATAGGCTTTTTTACTTGGAGTGGAGTTTTCATAGGAGGTGAGAAGAATGTCAGTGCTTGAACTGTGCGTTTCATCATGACCAGGGGAAAGAGTGAAGTCTCACTGAATGACATGCTGTCAGTAAGCCAGCTTTGACTTTGTAGATGTGTTTTCCGTGTTTTACTCAATATTGAGAGTCATCCTGATTATGGCGTAATTTTGTGCCTTGCACTATCCTGTCTTATGAAACTCAGAATGCACTATTTCTGTTATATCAGGACTTGTCTTTTCTTCCTCATTTAATTGGAAAATATTTTTCTATGAGTTAATGCACTTATATGCACTATAAATTTAGTGCTTTTTGCTGCCAAAGAATATATGTGCACTATGTATCCACAATGCTGTTTGAAATCTTTTTTGGTAGGGTTTGCCAGCTTGTCTCAGAGATGTATTTGTGTGTGTAACTGCTGATTTTCTAAAGGGCTTTGAGTGACTACTGTTGGAACCCCAGCAGTGCTAATGCTGTTACTCCCTTGAGCACTGAAGCACTAAACCAGAGCAGTTTCAGAGAAAGGCTGCGAAGAGGGAAATGTGTAAAATAAGATTCATTAATGCCACTGGTGGACACACTGTTACATGAAGTCTTATTATTTATCAGTGTCACCTGATTAACACACACCTGCGGGCACTTAAATCTCAGGTAATGTGTTGGCTGTGCAGCAGTACTGTTACAATTGTATTCTTGCTTTAAAATAAAATGCTGAAATATACCCCAAAAATGTCAGAACATTATATGCATCATTTATGCTGTTACTTTCGTATAACAATGCTTTGTTTTTGGATGTATGAAAGGCTTCTTGCAATAAAGATTTGCACAGAAGTGTTGCATATTTGAGTTTGTGTTATTTGTTAGCAAGCTGCCTTGCAGTAATACTGCATGAAAGGACAGTGTGAAATATATGTTATATAAATAGTATTTGGTTTGTGTGTGTGTATGTAAGTGTGCATGTGTATGCTCCTTACAGTAGTGCACCATAGCTCATGTAATTTGGAAAAGTCAGTGAAGGAAAAATAAATTATATTTTATGTACATAATGTCATGGGGTTTTTTCCCCACTGTGTTTCACTATAAATTCTTAAGACCGTGCACAGATGACAGTGTTTTGTGAAGTAGTGAATGCATATTCCACACCAGTTGTTGATGTTGGATCACTGATCACCCAACCGCTGATCCAGGATCAGTCTGACCTACACCCAGCAGTGATCTCTGTGCTGGAGCAGCAGGTAGGCATCAGTATCAGAGCTAGATGTGCCATTTCCCCCTAGAGGAGGAGGTGTGAAGTGCAGAGAGAGATGAGTGTGGAGAGTGGGGTGCAGGGGAATCTCTCCTCTCTGCTCTGGAGCTGTGGGGAGCTGCTCACTTCTCAGTACTGCAGGGTTGCTGGAGCTGGCTGCAGGCTGCAAGCTGGGTGTGGTCACAGCGTGAACATTCTCTATCTCACTGCTGCTGTTTATGCACCATAACTTCCCTGTTTCTGTTATGTCAGCCCCAGTGCTTTTCTGAAAGTGGTATCTGTCTGCACTTTACTTTCCACAAACTGTTACCACCCAGATTTTGTACCCTTCCTCTCACATTCCAGACCAACATGAGTGCATATCGCCCTGAAACGGAAAACAGAGGTTTCTTAATGCGATATTAATACCTTAATATAGGACTCACATGTGATTTTAAACACATGAAGTGGCAAAGCTAATATATCAGGATGAGTCTGCTGCGTTACTCTGAGGTGCATTATACATGATGTGAGAGCTGTCTTTACAGGGACTGACTCTGAAAGTGTGGGCAGGGAGGGTGTGTGGGGAGGGGTGATTTCCCTGTCGCTCAGCACACGCATCTATGTCTCAGGCACTGCACTGAAGCAACAGGAAGTGACACTTTGCTGCGGTCAGTCTTCGTAGCTGAAACTCCTCATGTTCACCTCTGAAATGCAGTCACAGACCACCTGCTGCCGTCTACATCCATGTGTGAAATCTTTATATTTTTAAATAGATTTATTCTAAAAAGCAGTTTAACAACAGATAAGCACTCAGCACTGTACATGTGGGCGGGAACGTTCACCCATCCCAGCTCTGAATGCACACATTCACATCATATCAGCTGCCATGAAGGATATAACTCTCCTACTGAGAGAGGGAGCTATTTTATTGTCTCCACCCTCCTCTTCACCTCTTATCAGCAGTTTAGCCTACCATTTGTTTCTTGGTGTTTCAGCGGACGGTTTGGCAGTGTCAGTGCATGCTCACTATTCCGAAAAAGCCAAGTGAATCGCGTAAAAGGTCAAGAGAGAGATGTACACAGAGCTGCATTTTTCCACAGAATCTTCCCCCCATAAACATGCAGCAGATCTATCCACAATGCTCTGTCCCACAGGTAACAGGTGAAATTTTTACAATTTCTGTTTTTATATGTGTACACTTTGGCAACACATACTTCTTTGCAATATCAAGGAAGGACATTTCATTTGAAAACTGAAATGTGATATTAACACCAAAATGACAGAGAGAGAGAGAGAGAGAGGAGGGGAGTTGCCACTTAGGCTGATAACCATATGACTGGACCTTCCTGTCCTAAGATGACCTGGAGTGAACCTCAGATGCAGGAACTCTAAATGAAGTCAGACTTTTGCACTGAATTGCTTAAATCCACAAAGACTGCAGAAAACTCATCTTCTCAATTTACTTTTTTAACTCAGCTGTGTGATTATCCAAAAGGGGCCTTTGTGTGCCACACTGCCCCTTGGGTGACTTCTAACTGTAACGGCATCGGCCGAATCTGACCCCACCCAGCAGAGAATGCAGCCCCTGCTGCTTCCTGTCACAGGAAGCAGGTGTGGCCTCCACAGGAAGTGAACACAGGGTGGGGAGTATTCTGCCTTTGAATGCTGTGCCCTCGCTCCTCATGATTATTCTGAACACCCCAAACCCTGATGCATTATATGAATATAATATGTGTATGTATGTCGGGTGGCAGTGCAGCATAGCGGTAAGGAGCAGGGCTCGTCACTGAAAAGTTATTAGTTTGATTCCTCACTATCGAACTGTTGCTATACCCTTGGGCAAGGTACTTAACCTAGAGAGCTATCCAGCTGTATAAATGGATAACATGAAAATTGTAACCTATGTAAGTTGCTCTCGAGAAGAGTGTCTGCTAAATACACATGTTCATTTGTACATAAGTCGACAGCTCTGTGGTATTTAGTATATAGCTCTGTGGTATATTTTCATGAACATTAGGAATGTTTTGCTGTCTATTTTGATTTATTTGACAGGAAATGTAAGGGGCACAATTTAATATGAAATGACCTAATTGTCCCTTGTGAGGAAAATCACACACAAATTTGCCTTTTACACACATTTACAAAGGTAGCAGAGTGAGCACATTAAGGAGATACAAAGCTTAAAGACTGCAGAAGATCAGCAAATTCCACTACAATGTTGTGACCTGTGGGTGGATCACATAGTGTTCTGTGCTGATTAGAGTCCATGTGTCAGGGCTTGGGGGAGTGAGTGGGGGGAGAGTCAGAGTCCAGGCCCTGTGGGAGTGGGGGGTGTAAGGACAGCAATTTTGTGAATATGAGTGTATAAGAGGAACTGGAATTTCCCTGTCTCTCCCCTGGTTCATTTGGCATAAGTCCTAGTTTCACTGGTAAATACCTCCAAGTTTTCAGCTGAAGCTTTACATACTGGGCTGAGCATTTAATGAGAGCAAAGGGAAACCATGCAGCGATGTTATTTCAGAGGAAAACACTGAGAGTAAGAAGTGTTTTATTTTTATATAATAAAACACAATTTCTGTGATTGCTGTGTATTAAGATATACCTGTGTGCTGCCACAGAATACGTATGCGCTGTTTCAGTGTGTTTCCATAATGCTGTGAAAATGCTGCCGACTGCAGTTTCTTTTTCTACTGTTTTTATTATCTGTTTTTGCTCAGTAACTTCCTCCTTCATGTCCCATAAACAGTGACTTTTTTCAGTGCTGAGTTCTTGTGGCCCTTCGCTTCCAAACTACATAAGCGTATCTGCATGTCACACTGAAACGGACGGGTAACACTTCTGTTTCTATACATAGCGTTTCCAGTAAATGTTAAACCCAGCACTGATGTGTCGACCTGCACAAAGATGCCCTCATATGAACTTCCTGGCAGTCTACTGCACTGTGCTGTAGTGCACTGTAACTCAGCTATCCTGCTGTGACTCCCACTCACTCTGACTGCTGTGCTGCTCCTTTAAGCAAGAGTGTGGGGTCAGTTCTCGTGCTTTACTGCAATGCATGGGTGTAATTGATGGTAGGGACGGTGGGAATATGTCCCTACCGCTTTTCTGATTACAAAACAAAAATAGTTAGGCATATTAACGTTATACTAATAGCTAGAATACTTAGCTAACATTATGTCCCCACCACTTTCCGTATCAAACGTACACTCTTGCTGCAGTGGTTCTCAGCCTGCAGTATAAACAGGATGGATCTGGTGCCATTTTATTCACAAATTTGCAAAAGGTTGCCTCACAGAGTACAGCTTATAAGAAGTGTATAAGAAGTCACAGTACTGAAACACAGATACAACAGCTTTGCTGCATCTTGTAAATTAGAGCTATATTTTAAAAAACACTGATCTACAATGGTAGTAGAAAGGAGAAGTGTAGGCTTTAATGCAAAGTGCACATGGAACCCACTCTGTTAGATGTGTTTAAAACTGCTGTCCTGCTGTATCATGGTTATTGTACAAATATTCTGTGCTCCAGACCTCCGCCAGCTGAGCTACAGGGTTAATACAAAACCAGCAGATAATCCATTTTCAGCTCATGATTAACTTACAATGCATGTTCTATTTTTCACCAAAGTAGGGAGTAACATTTCACTATGGTAACAACAACACTGCCATCTATAGGGGGGTTTCCACGGGTGCACTTTGAGATGAGGTCATAGGGGAGGGGTTTCAGTGTATGTTTTTTTTAATGTGATATCTTGTCTTGTTATGTATATCAATATTGTATATTTAGTATAAACATTCATATTTTAAATGTTGAACACTTAGTCAAAGAGTGAAAAAGTTGGACAATGGGCATCAATGATTATTTTTGATATTGGTTTATAATTAATATTGATGTTAACAGGTCTGTGTCAAACTAAAAATATTAAATATGAGCAGAATAATTTTAGTTCATGTCCAGTTTACTGGAACAGAGAGCTTAGCAACATGAGCATGTGACTCTCACACTCTGGTGAGCTGCGTATCTCTGATGCACACCCATTTCCCCACACCCTCTAATCTCTCCCATTCACATACGGTCACGCACACACAGACACTCAGTCTGATGCCACTATACACACAGACAGACTGTATGCGGAAAGGCCCCCATGGGAATCGCTGTTTTTTTGGTGGAAAAGGAGCTGAACTTCAATGACTTCAACAGCACTGTTATATCAGCCTTTCATGAATCCAGTAACAACCCTGTGTTGAGACAGCCGAGGCCACAGGGAGGACCTCTGTGTGTTATCTGCTTGACTTTTCAATGCAAATGGCTGCCAGGCTGTGTGAGAGAGGAAGGTGAAGTTGTGCCAGGGCTGGTTAACCTCTCACTCCAGCACTGTTTTTCCTGCTGTTGGAGACTGAATAGCTGCTTGTTCCATCAGGAAGGAAGACCTTTCCTGCCTGTAAAATAATACACAATGAAACAAAATAGTTCAGAGGCATGATTAAGTACGGGGATGGACAGTACTCTTTGTTGGAGCAGATCAGGCTTGCCAAAGGGGTTTTATTACACATCTGATGCACTCACTTCTAAATTTCTGTCTAAAGAGAACTAGTGTTTCGTCTCTTCATAGTTCAGACATCTTAACGACACTTCATTCCCTTTGATTCAACTTCCTCCCTTTCAAATCAACAGAAATATGACATGCCTTATACTTTTTCTCCCCCTAGTGATGAAAGGCAGTACCATCATGAAATAAAAAGCTGTCATTTATTTCATGAATGATCCCTGATGTCTTACTCAAAGAACTCATATCAACTCAATCACACCTTGATATTTCAGTCCCTTGGTGAAGAGTCTTGTAAGCCTTTCCCTGTGGAGGGACACTCACTGGACCAAACACCTATCAGGGCATTTGTATGATCAGCAATCTGAAAGTATTTTGTGATTTTGTAAATACCTTAATACTGGCCACCTTATTAAAAAGATACTGTCTTGAGTAAAATCAGACTGGATTTACAAGACAGCAGCATAACTCTGAACACATACAAGCCTTACATTTTTTGATCAAAATATCAAAGAGAAAATACTTGCCTTCCTTGCAGACTTTGAGAAGCCATCTTATTCATTGTGAAGGATTACAGTCCTGCTGCTCCAGGTTGCCTGTAACTGATTTTAGGATTCTCCCACACCTGTGAGCAGCATCTTTCACACAATGGGTTTGCCACAAATACCCATAATAAGCAGATATGTTAGGGAGGCAGGCTGTGTAAGCAATTCATTCAAAACGCTCACCGATATTACTAAGCAGAGAGTTCACGCTGCCGGCAGGAATGTAGCTGCTGCTTCCAGTTTCGCCACCAGATGGCCACATAACTTCATGTGCTCTTTATGTCTCATTTAGTTAATGTCTTTCACCTGTGTTCATTAGTTATCGTTTACACCTGTGTTCTCTGCTGTTTAAGCCCTGCCGTCTCTCAGTTCTGTTACCCAAGCCTGTTTTGTATCCTGTGAATCTCCAGCAAAGGTAATTTTGACTTCTTTGATCCAAACCTCTTGTCTCTCGAGTCTTGTCTGTATTTGGGTTCACCCTGCTCTTTGTCACATTACATATATCTTATATACCTGATTATAAAAAGGGGTGCAAACATGAGCATTTAGCAGGGCAATGATGGTGTCTGCTGTTCTAGCAAAATATCCCAGTAACCAACCAGTAGCTGGTTAACAACTTTGGTTGTTGAAGTGGTGGTTGGTGAAGTTTGAAATAAGTACTGTGTGAAACCCAATACTGATGTGCAGATTTGTAAGACACTTTTGTGTTCATAACTAGTTGACTATACGGTTATTGGAGTCCGTTTTAACTTTTGTATTCTAGGTTAACCCATAGTTAAAAATGGGTTTAGTTCCCCTTTGTATTGCAGGGGATCTGCAGCTTTCTGGTTCTCATCTTTCAGTACAAGTGGCATAGAGCTGCTACAGTTTTATTTCCAAAGGGACAAAATGGCTGCCTCAGTTGCTATATTAGCAGAGAGACAGCTTTGTAAAACGGTGTGAGCTACCTTGTTAACGTCTGCTGCAGTATAATTACGAAGTCTTGGGTCAGTTGCTAGATCAGAGGGTAAAATATTCTACATTACAGGTATGCAGGGAGTAGTGTGCGGTCTGCAGGGCACACTGCTTCACGGTCAGTATTCAGGGTCTCTAAACACCGCAGTGGTCATTCAGGCTGCCTGAAAGCCTCACTGCATTTGTTTCTGCATTTTAACTTCCTTTTTTTTTTTTTAATCAGATATGGCTTTTCAAGTATTTTTGTAGTGCTGTGACTCACTGAGGTCTGTGGTTTGCTTTCACATGCTGTTTGTCCTCCTCCCGTCTTTGTCTGCCATCTCAAACCATGCCAGATTAACTGCATCTCATGCTAAAATTTACATTTACATTAAATATCTTAAATGTTGAGCCCAGTTCTGATGTATTGGTATGTAGACGGCCTTTTAATGACTGGTTTCCAGCATAGATTCTGTTGTAGTGCATTGTACTGTATTAAGTCTGTCTCTTATGACTGTTCTACTGGTGTGTCAGGGAGAACCTGGGGTCAGTTTTGCTCTTAAGTCAAACGCAGGTGAATGTGTCTACATTCAGACTAAATTCACCAAAATTGGGTTCTCCCATTCATTCTAACGATCTGCTTCTGTAATTCATTTGCCTGAGTCCCGTTGGCTACTTCCTTGGTACATTGGACATCAGTCTCTGGGTGAAATGAAAGGGAATGTGATTTGGTGTCTGTGAGGCAGTACTTTTACTCTGTAGCTGTGGATGGGCACTGAGTTCACACACCTTTTAATGTCTCAGGCATTGCAGATGTAACAGGAAATGACAGCACTACAGCTGGCTCAGTTTCAAGAAATCAGTTGAAGCTTTTTTTTTTTTTCTTAGAAAATGAAAACTGATTTTCAATTCATGGACTGAATTCCAGTTCATTCCCTAAAGTGAAATGGAATTGACCGCATCTTAGAGCAGAAATTTTCAGGATCAAAAGGCAAGCTTGTTACTGCTGTATTCATTTAAAAGCCAGCAATATTTTCATCACTCATGTGTCACTTTAATGTCTGTTTCTTTAGAATCATGTAACAGGAAGTTCCCCCCACATAAACGTAAATCTCATTCCTCACACCACCCCCATGACACCTTTCAGGACACAGCCGCTCGCCTGCACTGGTAAAGTACTTTTACAGTGAAACATTGTCAGTGGGTCTTGAAGGTCATACAAATAAGATGGTGTGGGGCTCACCAAGTCTGATTTATGGCTAAAAGAGTGGAGATATGCATTGCAGAGAGCCCAGCCACCAGGACCCCAATACTGCCTGAAGCATAAGCATAAGCAGAAGGCTGATGGCCCGCAGCTCCTGGGGAAATTTGTGTGTTCGCAGCCCTGGAGTTGTGAAGCTCGGCCAGACAGTTACAGCCATTGTCCTGTCCTGCTTTAGTGGTGCCCCTGAGCTTAAAGCGCTCATGGGGAAGGGTCCATTTTTCAGATATAGGAGTTACATTTCCTAGACTTTTGGGATATCGGCTGATTTCCATTAATTATGAGTATAGAGAATATAGTAGTTAATGGAATCATTAAAATGCACTTGGAAAAGAGAAAATTCACGACTGATTGAAGCTACAGTGAATCCATCAATAATCAAATTTTATTTGTGACATTTTTACAACCAAGATTGTGACAAAGTGCTGGATACGTATCATAGTGAAGAAATACTTGTTGAAACCGTACGCACCCACACTTCAGTTGTTTAGGAACTTTTGAGAGCCCCATGCCTACCAGGCACCCTCCCAGACACAAGATTTCAGCAATGCCACAGAAGTTGGCAAACCAGCAAGCATTTAAACATATGCATTAATCTCCTCATAGCTGGCATAATTTGAGGCACTGCTATAACTGTACATAAATGAGCTCAGATTTGTTTGTACTTAAATGGAAATGAATCTCCTCTAGTCCTTTATTGGCGCAGTAGTGGTTCCAGGACCAGAAACGCACACCTGTGCTTGTAAGCTAAAGCAGACACAGGAAGTAGAGGTAACAGATTTAGCCAGTGATGGTCTGAGGGTAAAGAATCGTGCAACTAATTGCTGAACCGCAAAATCGCCTAGCTGTACACAGCGCCCTTCTAGATGCCAAAGGACACGAGAGAAATGGCAGGTTGTAGGCATGGTCAGTTAGTGAAAGGCAGATGCTGAAAAGAGAAGTAACCCACGTTTGACAAGACTACAAGCAATCTGGCCTAGTTTCCTGTAAATCTAATTATAGTCCTAGTTCTCGTCTTCAGTAGTGGCGGCAACAGCAATATGAGATTTTTGCATGTACAATGTGAGAAAACAACATATCAAATGGCAAGAGTAGAGTTAAAATGTACCCAATAAAAACTGTAGCAAACCCAACAACAGCAGACAATGGCATAATTGCTTTTGTATGGAACACAACTGCACAGTTTCACATGCTGTATTAAATCCACCGGGTCGTTAAGACACAGCAAAAGGCTGTGGCAAAGAATTTTGCTGGAAGGCGACTAAGATTAGCATAGCTAGTTACATTTGGACTATAGATTAAAAGCATTTTGTTTTTAAATCCTCCTATGCATTGTGCAATAGCCATAAACATGTTTGTTTTTTGATGCAGCTCCTCTTTAATGTATATGTTTACTGTTTTTTAATTACATGTACAGTGTGTGTTGGACAATTTTCTAGATGTGAGTCTCTTACTTGCTCAATACTCATATCCTTACACATGAAGGATTCAGGTCTGTTGTATAGTCTCCTGGTTCATTATAGTTTTGAAAGGTATCTGATAATCCTGTCAGACATATCTGGGATTTAATGTCTAAAAATCTTGACTACAAGCTTGCGTTGAATCTACCCTTCTTTGAAGAAAGGAAATGCCAGAGAAAGCCATACCTTTCATATTTATTTGGTGATATTTATAGCAACAGCAGTCAAAATTACTGAAGCACTTGGATTATATCATCAAGCACCTGGTCAAATTTTCAGTGCTCTGTGACAATTTCCCCATTAAAATAGATGTATAACAAATAAAATCTGAGTGAGTGATATGTAGGGAGGGCTGTTGGTCATGGAGCTGTGGCATAAAGCACACTTGCCTATCTGCAACAAATAAAACAGCACTGGTGAAAAATACTGCAGTGACTGATTCATAAATCAATGTGCAGTGGCATATATGAGCACAAGAACAAGATGATAGAAAACACGTTTTTGTTTATTTACTATTAAAATCTAATACAAAAGTGAGTTGCATGAACATTAATTCAATCTCATCCAAGGTCTGTAACAGCCAGTCAGCTCTCAATAACAGTAATATTAACATTTGAAGTATATAATTTAAAAAAATCATTGTTACAACTATGCAAATGTCAATTTGAGAACCTAATGAGTCCCCTGAGGTTATATTTCTAATAAAGACAAAAATAGGGTTAGCAAAGGTCTTCACAGGGTTAGAGCACCCTAGATCTCTGTGCAGTGACATAATTACAACAAGTAAAACTAGAGGTACTTGTTTATCTATAATAGTCTATCCACCTGCACAGATGGCACACATATTTGATGTAGCATAACCAATATCATTCATTAAATGTTTGAAACACCCCCAGGTAGACCATATATGTAGTATGTACCATATATACAAACAGAGATGCTGTCTTCTGACTGGACCAGTCATTGTATTTTCATTTTCCACCATATATGGCAATTTCAGTAAATATCCAGGGAGCAGAATTTCTGTGTGTGTGTGTGTGTGTGTGTGTGTGTGTGTGTTACAAGTGTGTCTCAGTCTCCTGATATTTTCTCCTTCCTCTTCTATTCGAGCTGCCAAAAGAGAGACCCTGTGAGTAAGAATACTGCTGGGGCCATTGATACTGCTGTGAGTAAAAATTAATACCGCTGGTAGTAAGAAACGTGATGGGAGATGGGTATGGAGTGACGTGGAATGCACCACAAATGGGCAAATCCCCCCCACATGCTGGGTCATAGACGGTTTTTTATGTGCATATCAGAGTGGACAACTTCCTTAGGCTGTGTGATGGAAACCCTGCATGGACCAAATGTGATTATTCAGGGATAATGTTTCAGGAGAGACAAAGCCCATTATGTGTACAAGATATAGGACAGCTGGAACTAAATATACACTGAAATACTGTGTGTCGGTCATATGAATGGCTAATCAGGTGTACACATCTACATTTTACTTCGAAGAACATTTAGAAATGGTTATAAGTACATCTAGATAAAGGATACCCTGGTAGGTTTCAGGTTCTTAGGAGGTAGGTTTAAAGGTTGTATGTGTGATTCCCAGGAGGGGCACTACTGTGTACCCCTGAGCAAAGAACACACCCTGATTTTCTTTAGTGAATTCCCATCAGATAATGTGTATAATTAAACAGGTATGTAGTCTTTTGTCTATTCAGGTATGTGAGGTGATGACAGGTGTACTTACCTGTATTGACTCTGAACTCTTCCCCCTCTGTAGAGATGGATTAACAGTCCCATTGCCAGTGTCACCAACACAAACTCCACCAGCCTCAACACAAACATCACATACAGCACAGCTCTGTCAACAGAGAAGAAATCTAGAGAGAGGGAGACACATGAAAAAGATTAAAATGTACATTATTTAGTGAGAAAATTGCCAGCACCTGCGGCAGGTCCCTTCAGCTGCTGTGATTCTGATATGAGACTCAGACTGATCACTACAGCATCACTGATGTACACATTGATCACTACAGAGACACTGGTGTACAAACTGTTCACTGCAGCATCACTGTTACATAGGTTGATCACCATAGCATCTCTGGTATGTACACTGTTGACCACAAAGTCAGTGATCCCTCACTAATATTGATGTACTCACTGATACTCTCCTCTCTGCCTGACAGTGTTTGCATACCTTTGGGGGAAACTATCATTATTTCTAAGGCCGTGGTATCTGACCATGTATATACTGTAACAAGAGCTGTCTCTCCCTGTGCCCTGTGATACACAGAAACATCACAGTATCTCACCAAGGCAGTACTCTTCAGGTCTGACTGTGACTGTCTTGTTACTGACTGGGTTTGCAGCCATACAGCTGTAGGTGGAGCTGTACTCATCTATCCTCAGAGAAAGAGACAAAAGGCTCTTGTTGTTAGGAGTGTTGTTGAACAGGGTCTCCCCCTCTCTCTGCCAGGACAGGGTGACCGCTCTCCCGTTCTCCACAGAGCACAGCACAATGCAGGTGAATCTGATGTTGCTGCTGGACACTTGAGGGGTGGACACTGGATCTATGCAGAGACACAAAAATAAGGAGAGCCTTCAGCACTGGTCAGTACACACTGGCCCCTGACTCCACCCTGTGTGTGACAGAGCACATATATACAGTGAGCTCATGTGTACCCCTACATCCTGTATTTACGGTCCACACAGAGTGAGGACGAACAGACTGAATGCTGCTCAAAAATAGTCAACACAAACGCGCGATGAATAACAAGTACGGAGAACAGAATATGCTGCACGTATCACACAATGGTGATGCTCACTGTACACAGTCAGCTGATATACAGACACAGATTTCTGTCCATCTGTATTCTCCACTTTATACTCTCCAGAGTCGCCTATCTTCAGGTCAGTGATGGAGAAGAGCCCGGTGGTGCTGTCCCACTGCAGTCTGCCTGTTAGACTCCCATTGAAGTTGTACATCACACTGGCCATCACCTTGGCAATGTGGAGGCTGTTTTTTGAAATGTATCCCTTTTCCTTCACTGTTTCTGGGAGCGTGACCGACCCTCCCACAGTGCTCTTCAGCTCCTTTACTGCAGACTGCACAGGAGACACACACACACCTGAAGAGAGCGGGAGAAAGACAGTTCTGAGAGGTAAAATTTGCCATTCATGATCTACTTAAGTAACTTGGTGCATTACAGTCACAAATTGTACAGGGTTCATATTGTTGCTCTGCACATCTTTTGAATGCTGACGTAGTCCCTGCTGTGGCTACAGAGTGTGGCACCCTGTGCTGAATCACCTTGCTCCACCATTCTAACCACTCCTTTGCCGTTTGCCTCTTTCTGTTCCTCACGCCATGCGAGCACCTGCAGGCTGGCGTGCTCCTCGGCAGCTCCGGCCTCCACGCACAGCGCCCCCCCAGCGTAAGTGGGGAGGGTAAGACAAGCTCAGCAGGCCTCCTGGGCTCGCTGACTCTGGATTGTAGTGCACTAGTGATGGACATTTTCTTTTTTTTTCTGTTTTCTTTTTAACTGTTTTAAGAGTCTCTTAACAGCCTTCCTGGGGTCAGGGAGTAATTTTCTGATTTTAGATTCCCTCTGGAAAATGCATTCTCCAGTTCTTTGTGACAGTGTAAAACAAGTAGATTTTTATTCACTGATTTTTGACAAAAAATGACCAAGAATGAAGGGTCCCCTTCCAAGTTAGAGGAACCAAGAAAACAAACATGGAGGAAGTGCAAAAAGAACCTACAGAGAGACAAAGGGAAAGACACTGGACAGAAGCCCAGGGTTCCTCATAGCCAGGTCCTGCCTGACAGGCAGAGGAGTAAATAACGCTTAGTGATGGCAATCAGACAGCTAGTGCCTCTCCTTCTGCCATCACTTACCTACACTCCATTACAGCCACGCACTTACATTCATTTTAAATTTTACATGCATGTAGAAGGACAAATGGTAATCTGCTGTGTGGGCCTGCTTTTCACTACAGACTACCAAACTGATGTACCAAAGCCAAGGGGAATACCAGCTTTTTCAGTGCATTTAATGCAAAGCATCGGGATACATTTGCGCATTCTAAAATGAAAAGTTACTTAAATTGCTGACTTATTATTGCTTGTGGGCTAGCTGCCCTCATTTTGTTTGAGGTAGGTTTGGCAGATTTTCCTTTTGCAGTTTTTGCACATTTGCAGATACTTAAGAGAACCTTTTTAATTCAGCCTGGGTAAGACCATTATACACTCCACACATGGACGGTAGTTCCACTTCGTATTATTCAGTTGTGCTTTCTGCTTTTCTGTTTTAGAATGTAATTGCTTTACTGTTAAGATGTAAAAAAATGGCTGGGTTCTAAATATTCTGGGTTATTACATAGTTTTCATTGTTCACAAGTACATTACATTATTGTCATTTAGCACAGCGTTTCTCCTGGAGGACCCCTTGTCCTGCATGTTTTAGATCTCCCTGCTCCAACACTTACTGATTTAAATGATCAGTTTGTTATTAAGCGGCTTCAGGAGTTAATAACGAGTTGATCATTTGAATCAGCTGTGTTGGAGCAGGGAGAGATCTAAAACATGCAGGACAAGGGGTCCTCCAGGAGAGGTTTGAGAAATGCTGATGTAGCAGAGGCTCTTATCCAGAGTAACTTATGTAGGTCACAATTTTATCCATTTATACAGCTGCATATTTACAGAGGCAATTCTAGGTTGAATACCTTGTCCAAGGGTACAACAGCAGTGGCCCAGTGGGGAATTGAACCAGCAACCTTTCAGTTACATGTCCTGTTTCTTACCACTACACCCCACTGCTGCCATAAAGTAATGATTTTTTTCCAGAAAAGAACAAACTTTATATTGTTCCAATAAAATAAAGGGTATAAATAAATACAGATGGCACTTTATGTACATATATGTGGGTTTTGATGATCATCATGCCACTTTTATGACTAGTATTTACTACTACAATATTACTGTCCATATATACAGTGGATCTAGAAAGTCTACACACTGTTTCTACATTTATTGCTTTTATTGCCTCAAGGCCTGAAATGAAAACCCATTAAATAAGATTTTTTCCTCTTTCATTTAGTCAAGGTAACCCATAACATCAAGGTAAAAAGAAAAGGTAACTCATTTCTGAACATTATTTTCAAATAGAAAAACAAATACCTTGGTAGCATAAGTTAACATTCTTTATAATAGGAGTTGTACTTGTGCTCAGGTGTAACCATCTACCATCCAAATACCCAAAGCTAACTGAATTCACCTGTGACCAGTTGAAGTGAGTCTGATTAATTCAGCATAAAATAGGCTGCTCCTGTAGTTTCCCTGATTTCTTAGGGCATGCTGGTGTAAGGAAACGACTATGGGCAGCAGGGAGCTACCAAAACATCTCTGGGATCAAAATATTGAAAGGGGTAGGTCAGGAGAGGGTTATAAAAAGATATTAAAGGTCTTAAATATATCATGGAACACAGTAAAAACCATAATTGAGAAGTGGATGAAATATGGCCCCACCAGGACCTTGCCTAGGTCAGGCATCCCCCAAAATGGATGACTGTGCAAGGAGACTCATCATTTAAACCATCAATATGCGAACAGCAATAAGAGCTGCAGGACTTGGTGGCGAGCGCTGGCCACCATATGCACATTATGCACAATAATTTCATGTGCTCTCCACAATTCTGAGCTGTGGGGTAGGGAGCCAAGACAGGAGCCACTTCTCACAAAGAACAACATATAGTCTCATCTGAATTATGGAGAAAGACACTCTGGATCTTCTGTTTCCATGAGGAAACGTGTTGTCATTTGATGAGACTGCAGTGGAACTTTTTAGCCTTCATTCCAAACGATACGTTTGGCTCAAAGCCAACACAGCCCATCAGCCTAGGAACACAGTGAAAGAATTTCACTTTTCAGCATGACAATGACCCAAAGCACATAGCCAAATCCTCAGTAGAATAGCTGAAAAAGGAAGATCAATGTCCTGGAATGGCCAAGTCAGAGCCCTGACCTCAACCCCATTTAAAATCTTGTCTGACTTGAAGAAATCTGTTCATAAGTGGTCCCCTCACAGTTTCTGAACTCGAGCTCTACTGCAAAATTGCAAAATCTAGATGTGAGAAGTTGGCCGAGATTTATCCAAACACTCACCGCAGTTATCAAAGCAAAAGATGCTTCCACCAATTATTAATCTTAGGGTGACTTATGCAACCAAGACATTCAAGACACCAAAAAAAGTATTAAAATAAAACCAGGGCATTTGATTTTCACTTAGATATTGTTGGTTACAATGTGTAAACAAAACTAAAAAAAGTCTGACTTCACTTCTCTTAATTACAGCCTTTAAGACACCAAAAATAAAATTTTGTGTGTAGACTTTCTAGATCCACTGTAAATGTGGTAGTAAGTATCTGTCATTAACTGGATAGTATGGGATTTTGCTGCAGTTTATCTAGCTAGCCCTGTGAAGATAACAGCTACCTCTACTTCATCTCAATGAAGTGAGGTCCTCCATGACACTTACTAAGCAATCTTTTTCTGGGCTGGTGTCATTTTTCCAGACTTCAGTATCTCAAGAAGTAATATATGTAGAATCCTGACCTTTCTGTGGTGGCTAACATGGACATAGAGATATTGGACACTTGGCAAATATAAGGTGAACCAGTCCGTATGCAGGCTCTGAGAGAAGCTATGTCTGATCAGGTCTAAGAGCGTACAAAATGGTTGTGGAAAAGACCACAATTATATGTCTAATTAATGTCATGTAGTTAATCGACTGCATAAGACAGCAATTTAGACACAGCTTATCCCTTGATCAGCGCCGACGTGCCTGTGGTCAAAAGAGAGCATGAAGCAACACACGCTAGGCAGAACATAGACATAAATTATGGGGAAGTGTGACTTGGTGTAAATGAATAATACTAGACACGCAGCGTTTAGAAAATATACTCCGTAATGTGCTTTTAATATCAGAAACTGGAAGAAATCAAGTACTGATGACGCACTTAATTGTCTAATGCTCACTGTAAATTTATGCCGTAGTCGTTATAAATAGAACGGGTTCTTCTCACACCAGCGAAACCTGCAGGGTGACCCCTACCCCAGGTCGTTTGAGAGGGGCAGAGACTACCTTGTGTGAACCAGCTTTGATTTCGTTTTTTTATCCACACCCGAGATCGAAAAAAGTCATATCTAACTGAAGGAATCGAAGCGCGCTAATTAAAGCATCTGCCGTGAACATCGGGAGCTTCAGCCTTGCAGGCTATGTTTTCTTCTGATTCACGTGGAAAAAGTGTAAAGTAAAATGTGCTTCCATGCCTCTGCTTACGGCACGTTTCATATTGTAGCACTACAAATGTTAAAATGAAATATTTGTAAATTCATAATCACGTAATGAAAGGTTCGCAGGCGTCATTATTGATGTTAGTGCTCACTACGTTGACCGGAAACAAACTAAATTCACTGTGATAAATACAACCGAATGAGCAAAGGCATCGCTTCTTTTAAACGTTTTTCAAATAAAATGGTAACATGTTATCTTACCAGAAACCCAAAGGACCCTGAGAAAAAACGCCGTATGCTTCATCTCCTCAGCAGCTCTGTATGAATTATTCAGAAATAGTAAAGCAGTAACTCTACAATTCTGCATTTCGCAAGTTTTACACAAGTCGACTCCACCTCCTTTCTGAAACATGTTCTCATTCCGGCTTCACTCTACTTTGACTAAACTGTTTGCAGTGTTTAAATCCCACATGTACATCTGTCTCATTGCAGTTTATACATTACCATTAAGGTTTAATTTCCCCTCATACATACAGGTTGCGAGTACTCCAGAACTAGGAAATACTTTCAGATGAAGATTTATCTAACTGCTGTTACACTGTTCAAGCATTAAATTATAAAAATACAGGTTATACCATGTGACCATATTCAATACATATGTGCACATTGATGAACCCCCATGTATGAAACATTTCTGGAATAATGCTGCTGGATGAATCAAGTTTTTTTTTTTTTCACAGTATACAGCAGATTAATTGCTATACATATGTGTACTCATGCTTACTGAATCATCCATTTCCAAATACATACACTATATGGACCAAAGTATTCTGACGCCTGACCATTACACCAGCAGGGACTGTAATATATGTATTCAAATACATATACTTTAATATGGAGTTGGTCCCTCTTTTGCAGCTATAACAGCTTCCACTCTTTTTGGAAGGCTTTCCACAAGATTTTGGAGTGTTTCTGTGGGAATTTGTGCCCATGCATTCTGTAGAGCATTTATGAGGTCAGGCACTGATGTTGGACGAGAAGGCCTGGCTCGCAATCTCCATCCCAGTTCATCCCAAAGGTGCTTGATGGGGTTGAGGTCAGGGCTCTGTGCGGGCCAGTCAAGTTCTTCCGCACCGAGCTCATCAAACCATGTCTTTACAGTCCTTGCTTTGTGCACAGGGGCACAGTCATGTTGGAATAGAAAAGGGCCTTCCCCAAACTGTTGCCACAAAGTTGGAAGCATAGCATTGTCCAAAATGTCATGGTGTGGCTGCCAAAGAAAAAATTCAGACACAAAATTCAGAAACGAAAGTAAACTAATAATTCCAGAACACATGTTGCTTTGTGGCAGTACCTCCTTGTGCTGGTTTACCGCATTTACCTTTGCAGTGGTAAACTGAGATGTATCCTACCACAGGCGATTGACTCATTTGTAGCTGAAACCCATAGATTACCATAGAAATGCAAGGCTCAGTTTATAAGTAGCAGGGGGAAGGGCATTTTGGTGTTTTCAACAGGGAGTAAGCACAATCCTGCTAACCTCTTCCAAGTAACTGGCAGACACCTGACCTGCCACTAGAGGGAGGTACAGACAAGGGGACCCAGGCTGACTTGACCCCAAACTTGCTGTCTTTTCTGTCTTTCTCTGCCTCAGTTTGAGACTTATGCAAAAAGTCTCCCCCTGCTGTGTGCTGCTACAGAGTCACTCAGTAGTGCTGTAACAGTCAACTGAAATCTCAAATTTTCTTTCAGAAATTAATTAAAAATCATGCACATACCATAGATACACAATATGTGGTGTCTACCACTTTGGATTTCCTCTAAATTGAGACTAATTTATGTTGGGATTTGGATGCACCATTTCAGTGACTGCCTTGGTCATGTACCACCCTGTGTCATCTAGAGGTTAATATGGCTTGTTGAACTAACCGACAACTGTAACCTATGTAAGTCGCTTTGGATAAAAGTGTCTGCCAAATGAATAAATGTAAATGTAAAATGTAAACCATGCAGGTATCTCTGTGGCAGTGTACATTTACATTTATTCATTTGGCAGACACTTTTATCCAAATCGTCTTACAAGCGAGGTAGAATACAACATAAGCAAAAAACCATAAGGAGTCAACAATATTAGAAGCGCTGCATGACCAGGTTTCAGTGGTTGGCCAGACAAGGTACAGGCTAGCTGGTAGAGCCAACGAGTGTGTTAAACCATTAGATTACTGTTTTAAAATGGATAGGATTTGTGAGCAGAAAATCTTCTCAGCTGGATCAAGGGTAATACCTACTGTAATGCCTAATAGCTACTGAAAAGTATGGTGATGGATCTTTGATGTTATGGGGCAGTTTAGTGTACACTGGTCTACATCTGCTCTTTTTAAGTTCAACAGCACCATGAACTCTCAGCACCAGGCCATTATAACTGGACACAACTGGTTGCCTGTGCCAGGAGGCTGAAACTTGGCCACAAGTGGATCTTCAAGTAACACAATGGGCCAAAGCACACACCATAATCCACAAAGAAATTGTTACATTGTTGACCACATATAAGATCCGTCCCGGTGAGGTCTCCAATGTCATTACACATTACAAAAACTGGCTCAGCTGTTATGCTTGGAAGGGGAAGCCACACAACCACTGCAAACCGCAGTGCCAATAATTGTGACACCTATATTTTTAGAAATAAATTTATAGTGTGAGATGTGCGTTTTTTTTTTATTCCATTGAATCCTTTAAGTAAAAGTATATTCCACATGCTGAAAAATTGCAAAATAGCTCAGTACAGATATGTTTTACACAGCCCTTTTTGCACATCTTTATCAAGTGATTTGGGTGGTGCCTGTTTGTGTTTATTTGTTAGTTGTTCTTATCCAAAGTAAATTACAAAGCTTATATGGCATAGTACATGAAATACAAGAGTGTTCATGATCCTCACAGCCTGGGGTACAAAGCTGTTTAGAAGCCTGGTGGTCCTGGTACGGATGCTTCTGTATCTCCTCCCCGATGGTAGGAGGAAAAACAGGCTGTGGGAGGGGTGGTCGGGGTCCTTGGTGATGGTGGAGGCTCTGTGGGCGCAGCACTGATGGAAGATCTCCAGCAGGGATGGGAGAGGGGTACCAATGATCTTCCCCGCTGTTCTCACTATCCTGTTCAGCTGTTTCTGTTCGGAAGTTCTGCAGTTTCCAAATCAATGAGATTTGTGGGGCAACTGAAAACTCCTTATGTATACAGGTGTGGCTGAAAAGGAAGTGACTGCATTTGGCAGCTGGTTTGATGTGGTGTGTCAGCCTGCTCTATTACAGATTATCAGAAACATGTTTGCCAAAAGATAAAGCGCTGTGTTGCACATGTTATTTGTGAAGTCCTGCGTTTTTCCTTTTTTAGATTTCAGTTCTTGCCCCTTTTAAATCATCTGCTGATGTTTTTTAAAAATATGTATCAGAATTCATCCTATGAAGCTCTTTGACCAGAGGACATGTAGGGTTAATATGCTGTACTCTGCCACAGGTTAAACACATCAGTGCCATAAGCATTGGCATATGAGTGCATTAATTAAACTGTTGTAAGCATCCCAAGAGTCCTGTCCATATAGGGTGAAGCTGCTAGTTAAACCAATGAGAAAATCGCCCTTTCCTTTGAAACCTGAACCTGACTGAGGTGAGGAAAAGGTGAGGCTATGTAAACACTGGACAGGTTGCTCTGCCAAGGCAAAGTCCAGCCTGAACAAACACAGCATAAAAAGTTCAAGAGGCAAAGTGCCCAAGGCCAAGAAAAGGAATACAGACCAGATTACCTGCTTACCTGCTAACCAGAGGTGGCCAATAGTTAACCCTAACCATGTGGCCGTGCTGTGTCTTTATCAAAGGGAGAATGTTGATTTGTGCCATTTAAAGGTCATTCATGCCACAGAATATGAATTCACTTGAGGGATGATGTTCTTGCTGAATTACAAAAGGCTTACTGAATAAAATCCAGGGGAAATTAGGTTTGCAGGATCTGTTAACAAGGGGAGACATGGCTTTCAGACTCACCCTGTTTACCATATAGTGACAAAGTTGATGATGACACATGAACCTCCAGACATACACGTAAGCCACTTTAGGAAAGATCAGCAGGAGCTCATTTTTGCTTTCACCAGTTAGGATGTATAGGTCTTTTCTAGATCTTTTCAAAGGATTCTTGGGATCATTTCTTGAGTAATTCCTGCATGCAGTGCTGTTCTGTGACTCTACAGCACTGTAATTATAGTGAGTCTAAGTAAGTAGGTTGTTGAAGGTGCAAGGAAAACAAGCATGAAAAGTAATTCAAAAACTCGTAAAATAAGCACTCGATTCAAACTGTCTATCAAAACAGACACTTTAAAAATCTGTCACCGGTCTGAGGTTTCCTACAGACGAGGGTGTAGGTTTGCATTTGGACGGTAGGGACATGTCCCTACCAATATTTTGGGAGGACAGAATTGTCCCTACCAATATTTGAGTGAACTCGTTCTCGTTATGTTTGGAGTGAAGTCATATTAGGTAATTCCAATACACCTTTGGTTGTTGTGTCCCTACCAATGTTGAGACCAAACCTGCGCCCTTGCCTACAGATGTACAAAATGGGCAGTACCGTGGTATTGTGATAAGGAACCGAGTTTGCAACCTCAAGGTAGTGGCATGGTTCCCCGATGGGCCTGGCTTGATTTCAGGTGTGTCTCTTAAAAAACCGTTGACTGGGAGGATAGCAACCCGGAAGAACAACGGCATTAACATCTGTATCTGTAGCGGACCGCAGTCATGAAGAGCATTTGCCCATTTCTTCTGTTCTGCATTACCGGTGAGTAAAAAGTATATATTTTAATCATAATGCATGGATACATGAGTCCGTTAGTTTGTGTTTATTCTTATAATGTAGCGAGATTGCTTAAGACTGAAGCTACAAAATAAAGCACATCGAAAGTAATGTGCTAGTGCTTTTAACATATATCAGGCGACTAAATTAATCTGCATTCTTCATTCTTCAGTGGTTAGCCTGCACTGAGTCAGTGATTACCGCGTATTAAATAAATGCTTCGAACTAGTAAATAAGTGATTTAAACGTTTATTTTAACAAAAGGTTATGCAGGTTTGTCACGCCTGTCGCTTGCGCGTTTCGTCCGCCTGTTTTCATTGAACGATATGGTTAAAGACGCACCAGGCAATACTGCTTTGCAAGGCTGCCTGTCAAATAGGGTGAAGATAACCACTATGTTTGCGAAATCCACACAGCTTCATACTGCCCTTAGAAGAGTCTGCAGACCACAACAATCGTCAATTCTGCACGTTCAATGGAGTTTCGAAATGGGTAATTGTGATTAGCTTAAAAAATACGCTTTCGGTTTCGCAGAGATTGGGCTAAAGGGGAGAAATGGGTCGAAATTCATCACACTTTTTTCAGCTCAGAAAGAAAACGATGTGGTTGAAGATGGCTTTCTTCAAATGTGGCACGTTTAGATTTCGATTCCGTCCTAAGTAATCTGTCCTCAAATGAACCTAGATGGCAATAGCATTAACGGATGCAGCAGCCCGCTCCCTGTTGCGCAACCTCTACGTTAGAGTGCATCAAATGAATGGTTTCCGGTAAGCGCTGCAGAATTCAGTGATTTCATTTTCAGATAAACGCCGTGGTGATTTCCCCGTTACTTTGTCCTTTAGCCGACGCTCCGATCTTGTTTGACTTGATTCATCTCGGGAGCTCAGTTCTATTCGTTGTTTAGCATTTGTGGAATAATATTCACGTTTGAAAACATGAGCTCTGTGCAATATTAATTTTAGTAATTTTTGATTGGTTTGTTTCTATTTAATCAGGAGGAACTGTATATAGGTCTACGTATGAAAAAGGTATACACACCAAGTTGTGAATAAAAACGAAATGATGAATTTTTGGCTTCTGATCCAGACAAACTCTTGAACTGCGCTTAGAGTAGATGTAATAAAGGACAGGACTGTCAGCGACGGCGGGCGTTTCCCACACCGGAGCTCTGCAGTTAGAGGGGACGCTCCCTGCGACAGCCCCGGCACCGGCATTATTGTGTAGGTATTATAAACCGGTGCGGGCGGGCTGCTGCCTGAGGGTGCGGTGCGGTGCTAGCAGCAGATTGCTGGGACCTGCGGGGCAGATCGGCTGCTGTATCAGATCGGCAGAACTGGGCCTCGCACCAGTGGGTATTTCTTCCTTAACTGTGTGTTTGTGAAAATGACTTAAAATAGTCAATTAACTAGTCAGTAAAATTTTTCAGAAACGTTTTTGTGTCAGAATGTTTTTTTTTTTTTCATTTAATTTTTTGTTCTGCTCCATTTATTTGCTTCTGGTTTTGGATTTTGTTCTCTCAAAAGCCTGTTCCTTTCTTCCCTGAGTATGCTTTACAAGCTGAAAGAAGCAGCACGTTTACATATATACAAGCATTATGAATTCACTATCCCTGCTTTGAAAGTACATCACGATATATGGCTTGTAAGGGGAAATGGAATAATGTGAGTGTTGTGTATGAGTTAAAACCTGGCACAAGGCAGACTGCCCAATTAAAGATGGACAGAGTGAACTCACCAAGTCCTGGGATCGCCTCTGGAGCCAGATCTGTCCAGGATCCCTCAGCCATGAGAGCCACAGTGGTTTGGTTTAGTTTTTAGTAAAATCAGTAACACAGAGGCAATATTCCAGCTCCCTGTGGGGTGTCCCTGAAAAGAGAAAAAGAAACCCAAAAACACAGGTAGGACCCCCAAATCCTGCCCTGAACTGCTGCTGAAAACAGTCAGAAAACCACAGAGCACCAACAGGAAACAGTTGCTCCAAAATGCAGGCTTGCGAGTCCCAGCAACAGCAAATGGCTGCAACAGTAAGACCCTGCACTTAGCGTCACTATGGGAACAAACAAACACTGTCTGCCAGAGTCCCAGTGAAAGCAAACCATGCATCTACAACAACCTATATTGCAGCCCCCACAAATGCTACCAGTCTCAAGCATTTGCATGCTCCTAAATCAAACTGAATTAAAAGTGGTCACCAGAGTCTCCGGTTCAGTTTTCCTGCTGTGGATCTTTATCTGTGCCTCGTCCAGTCAGCGGTTCACCTTTATATGCTCACCTGGAAAGGGAGGCTGCCTCACGCTGCGTGATGACATCAGCAGCACAGGCCAGATCAAAGCAGCACCCGGAGCAGTGTGGATGTGCAATGTGTCTGTGACCCATTCCTAACAGATTCTCCTGTTGGCTCAACATTACATCACATTCATTTAGCAGATGCTCTTATTCAGAGTGACTTCCAGCACAGTAGAACATAAGTGTATCCAAACAAATTGAATGAGCAAGTGTCAGGCCAGGCTAACAACACTCCCAGACCAGTGAGTGTGAGCATAACACCATTCAAGCCCTACCACAAGTTAACTTGTGCAACCTGACTAGACAAGGGAAGCCAAGTATAATGCAATACATCAGTCACTAGATCACAGAATCCAAAACACATCATAATGCTATATGTTAGTAGGGTGGGGATTGAGGTGGAAGTAGGAAGAGGTTGATCATGGTGCCTGTTCTGCTGATCAGACCAGATCAATTATAAACAGTGCTGTTTGCAATTAAACAGGGCAATTTAGAGCAGTAATAAAACATAAATGTTTTTATGACTGTTTTACATTTACATCTTAATATTGCATTAATTATGTTTTATGTTAATTTAGTCAATCCAAGAATATTCACATCAACAAGTTAAAAGCAAAACACTCTGATGAGGTATTATGGCGGTTATATTGCATCCATGGCAGAATACTGTATCCAGAACAACAGTGAAAACATTTAGTGGGGACAGAGGAGGATGGTGTAGTGCAGCAGGAACATTAAGGTGAAGAAGCAGCGGAGAGCAATAGGGAAGAATGTGGGAAATGATCCAGATTAGGGGATTAATTGTGGGGTCATATGAGGATGTATCTGAATTGTGCGTGTTGGTGTGAGGTCAGGTGGTGGAGTAAATGTTCAGTCATTGATGCTGTTGATGTGGGACACCTCAGAAAGGCTTTGAGGACAGCATACCCAGCAAAAAATGTTTTTATGAATCGATTTTCCCTGATTATGATTTGTTCTGTTTCTAGGTGTTTGTGTGTTGTCTGCCCAGCCTACAGAGCTGAATCACATTGTGGGAGGCACAGTCACTTTCCCAGATGCAGTGAGAAACATGGGGACTTTTTCGTTCAAAGATACCTCCATTGGAGATGTCACCAATGGTCAGGGCACAGTTAATCTTGATAAAAGGTTCACAGGCAGACTGCAGTGGGACAGCAGCACTGGACGTTTCTCCATCACTGACCTGAAGATGGAGGATTCTGGAGAGTATAAATTGCAGACAAATGATGGAAAAGTGTTTTTCTACCAGCTGACTGTCTACAGTAAGTATCACTGTCTCTGTGTATTTACTGTATCACTAATGTGGCAGTACTGTACTGTCTCTGTGGATCTACTGTATCACTAATGTGGCAGTACAGCACTGTCTCTGTGTATCTACTGTATTACTAATGTGGCAGTACAGTACTGTCTCTGTGTCTCTACTGTATCACTAATGTAGCAGTGCAATACTGTCTCTGTGTATCTACTGTATTACTAATGTGTCAGTGCAGTACTGTCTCTGTGTAGCTACTGTATTTCTAATGTGGCAGTACAGCACTGTCTCTGTGTATCTACTTGTGATGGAGTGCCGTCACTACGGTTGGGTATGCGCTCTGACTGCCACACCAACGAGCCTGGCTCTTTGGCGTCTGAGAAGAATACAGGCTCATATTCAGAGTGGGTGGTTGCTGTTGTGTCATACAGCAGCACACTTAACCTGAACTACTACAGGAGATATCCAGCTGTATAAATAGACTGCATGTCCAAGGTAAGTCACTGTTGGTCATAGCTGGGTAGCCCTTTTCACTGAAAGGCAACTGAATATTGATCATCCAGACAGGAGGCTAGATTCAATATGAGTTTCTAAATCAAATATTTGTGAATTTCAAAGTTGTTACCATTTGAGGACTGTGCAGCTACTAGGAATTTCCTATGTCCTTTTTTGAGGAAGCTACAGTGTGTTTAGACTCAAACCAAGCTTTTGATATTATCTATTTAGACTTTCAAAAGGCCTTTGACAAAGTACTGCACGAGAGGCTCATAGTGAAAATGAAATCTAGGCAGTGTGCTGTGGCAGTAAAAAAGGCCAACAGGATGTTGGGATATACAGTATAGCCAAAAGTATTGATTATAAATCTAAAGAGGTTATATTGAAACTATACAATGCTTTAGTCAGACCTCACTTGGAATATTGTGTGCAGTTCTGGGCACCACACTATAAGAAAGATATTGAGGCTCTTGAAAAAGTTCAAAGATGGGCAACTAAATTAGTTCCTGGCATGAAATATAAAAGCTACGAGGAAAGACTCAAGTTACTTAACCTATTTAGACTAAGCGAGAGGAGGCTTAGCGGTGATTTAATTGAGGTATTTAAATTTATAAAAGGACTCAATAAGGTTAACTATAATAGATTTTTTAGGGTGAGTTCAGTCTGTAGAACAAGGAGACATAAATGTAAACTAGTGAAGAGTAAGTTCCGTACTGATATGAGGAAGAGCTATTTTACACAAAGAGTTATCAATACATGGAATAGGTTGCCAGGTCATGTAGTTGAGGCAGAGACCCTTGCTGTGTTCAAGTCCAGACTTGATGCAGTTTTGGATTCTCTTTAATTGTAATGGCAAGCTTAACTGGGCCGAATTGCCTGTTCTTGTCATAATATGTTATGTCCTGTTCTGGATATAGAGTACCCATCTCGTGACATCCAAAATAAAAAAAACAATGAAACATTTTTGAGTGATTTCTATAACATCGACATAAGGTAGGACAACAGAGAGCTGGGTGCAACAGGCAGTGTCAGTAGTGTCCCCTATCTGTCATGCAAAAAAAGGAGCTGTGATAGGTTTGGTGTCTCTAACACTGTAGCAAAACCAGCCAGGACTTCATGAGGAGCAATTACTTCGACTAACTCATTGTACTTGCCCTTAGTTTTGGAATCTTTGCTCATTGTACCATCTAAAAGCCAAATCCTGTTGCTATAGCAAGGAGGGTGCCCTGTATTTCCTCACCATTTCCTGACGCTTTGCTGCTTGGAGACAAGCACCTTCGTCTTACTGCATGCTCAACCCATACTCTGCCCAGTAGACTTCATTGAGCAATTGTACTGACATGTTCCTCTGAATTCCTGTGCCTTTTGCAAGCTCAGCCAAAATTATTGACATCATCAAATCCCATTCTTGACCATGCCTGCAGTACATTTGATTAACAATAATGCTACCAGTAAGCCACTCTACATTCTTATATTAGAAGGACTGGAAAGATCTCTATATCCCACCTTTTGAACCCCATAAATAACAGGTTTTAGTCAACACCCTCATTTAATGTTTTTTTTCTTCAGAGATAATGGATTCAATTATATCATGTAAAATCTGTGCCATGATGTTCTCCATGTACAGCCATATAGGCAATTTGCTAAGTATCATTAGTCTGCTTGCCACAATAGCTAACTAGCTAGCTAGCTAGAAGTAAGCAAAGTCAGCAGTAAAGCAGTAAAGACTGCTAGCTAAATAAAACTGTTATTGTGGAACAAAAATCAATTTTGTTGATCTTACGGTTTAAACAATGATTTAAACTCTTCTTTCCAGATAAACTATTCTCACATATGATAGTTGGGTTGGTGATTTACACTGGGTATTTCCTGGGCTATTCTTTAGCATTTTAAGAATAAATGTAAATCTTTTCTATTTATCCGTATTCTAGTGATACACAATTCAAGTGAGATAACGTTTGCATTTTCACAGTATGTGTATATCAGTAAATGTGCTTGCAAGTAATGTGATATAAACAAACATTTAATTAATAGGTAAATCATTTATTATTTTCGTGGTTCTGTAAATTACAAACCTTTTACTTGTATGATTTCTTTATGAATTACCTATTTTATTGTAGAGTGTCAGTAATAGTGTAGTAATTATGCCTATAGATCAAATATTCACATTATAACATACCCATGAAAATCAATAAATGAACATGTTATAAACAGTAATAATTTGTAAAATATTTCTGATTGGTACAGCTTTCAAAATTGGTAAAAAAAAAAAGGTCTTGTATAAGAACTTTTGCCAGGAAAATGTCCCTGGTAGCTAACTAGACACATGCAATCTTGTGTTAGTGTCATTTGACCTGGTGACCCATCACTGTGATGTCGTTTCTGACTTGCATGTACAGTAGCCATGTGAGACAGAGAGCAGAGTTAGTCTCTGGGCAGATACTTTCTCTGTTTGATGCAACACTGTGTCCAAGCTGAGGAAACTGTAAGAGGCACCTGCACTGCAGTGTATACCCTGGTAACTGTAACTGTTCATTGAATCAAACATTACTTTATGCAATTACAGTTTTTTGATGAATCCAACTACATGGTATGCTAGATTACATTACATTACATTATTTAGCAGACGCTCTTACCCAGGGCGACTTACAAAGGTTACAGTTCTTTACAATGTTATCCATTTATACAGCTGGATATTTACTCAGGCAATTGTGGGTTAAGTACCTTGCCCAAGGGTACAGCAGCAGTGTCCCAGTGGGGAATCAAACCTTTCAGTTACAAGTCCTGCTCCTTCAACTGCTATGCTACGCTGCTGCCGAATTACAACATTTGGCTAAAGAATGCTTACCTATCTTCCCAGTGATTCCAGAAATAACCATAATCACATGTAATATTTTTAGGTCTTGAAGTGTGTGCTCATGTTGCTGTCACCTCTCTGAACAGCTCCTGTGTCAAAGCCAACCATCACCCAGCAGAAAAACCTCTGTGAGCTGCTGTGCTCTGTGGAGAGAGGGACAGATGTGACCCTGTCCTGGCGCAGAGACGGGGAGATTCTCCAGAGTACCTCCCCTCAGAGCATCCCAGCCAGTCAGCTTCTGACGGTGACGGAAGGAACGTACATCTGTGAGGCGAAAAACCCCGTCAGCACAGAGCAGGACTCAATCATTGTGGGGAAAGATTGCAGAAGTGAGTTAATTAATGCCTATTTGTAACTGTTCATACAAGTACATGCCTGTAAATTCACATTCAAGAGTGGAGCCATTATAATGGGAGACAAAGAGATATTTCTTGTCTTGATAGAGGGTTGATTGTATATTTTACCCAATACAAAGCTGATTTTGTTGTTAGAGTCGCAGTGCTATATACATAATTAGCATAGATACTGGGCCCAAAATCCAGTGTGAATCCAATGTAAAAGGAAGGAATGTCCTCAAAGTGTTAGGAAAATGTTAATAACTGTATTTAATAGTTGATCATCATTGTGACTATGATGATGATGATGATGATGCTTATTATTATCTAGTGGGCATGATTGTGGCCCTAAGAAAATACCTCAAACAAAATTACCATGTGACTTACATTAAAACTCAGATTGGCTAGAGTGTAATTTACTTTTTTCCCCAAAAGTGTCAAGGGAGTCGTAACATATCAAAACAAGCTAATAGCATAAAAGCATAACAGGCTGTAATCAATGGATAGGGTTTTGATATCTGAAGAAAAAAAAGAAATAGAAAAGAGAACTTGTTTAATCATGTTATATTTTTGTCTTCCTATTAGCATTATAATGCATTGTATGAATGAATATTGAATGTATCTGTGCATGTATGCATGTATAGTATGTAAGGTGAATGTATTTTTATGCCTATTACCCACTGATGAAAGCAAGACCCATAAAGAAATCATGAAGCTGTGGTCACACATTACTCTGAAAGCGACATGTTTCAGAAGCAATAGACTAGTAGACGTAGGAATTTATGAGTTGTTTGTTGATAATACTGTAACTCTCAGCTATTGCATAAGTATGACCTTCCCCTGTGAAGCATTGTTAATTTGCGTTTTGTTACCGTAGTCTTTACTGTTTGTTCTGTTTATCGGTACCAAAGTAAACTCTCACTCTCAACTATTCAGTTCAGTTAAAAGAGTCAAAATGCCCATTACAAGGTCTTACCTTCAGCCACTCGGGACGGAATAACTGGTGCCGATAAACAGTTATTTGTAGTAGCTTCTATTTAGCCAGCTAAAATAAAAACCTCCATAACCTCTCTAATCCCTTAAGCAAATGACAACAGAGCTATGTCCATAGCTAAGAAACCTAATCATAAGTAGCTCACAATGTTATAGTAATCATAGAACGCATGTTAGGAGGTAGCTAATAAACTGATGATAAGCTTACTAATGTTACGCAGATAGTTTTAACTATCTGCGTTTATTAGATAACGGATTTCTGTACCGCTTTTTAACATTTCAAGAAGATTCAGTCCTGGAGAATTTTGAACAAATTGTCATGTTGACACAGCTGTGTAATAAACAGACAACAAAATGACGACTTGGCGTATATCAGATGTTGCAAAAAAACTTACGAGTTTATTTTCAATGTTTTTTTTTTTTTTTTTCATTTGAAACGACTCTGTTTATATTCAGATATTAAGTTAAAAATAAATTGTATGTCAGAGACTGTGATAAATTCCATATATTTAGCGTTGCATAGCAGGAAACATTTAAGATGATGGTTATCATGTGTGTAACAGCACAGAAGTTGTGAAACGTTATCGCTTAGTAGATTTTCCAAATCATGCAGGCTATTCATTGATATTCAGAAGGCTGTTTTTGCTTCAAAACTGTTTATTTTAGCTTTTAAAGTCGTTTATTTATTTATTTATTTATTTGGCATTTTAGAGTCACTACTGCTAGCGGAACTCATTACGACAGCTAGTGAGTAGCATGCCCTACCCTAACTGAAATAATAATTGCCGAGGAATTACCAAAGGGTTGTAAAGGCTGTCTTGTCGGTCATATTTTATTTGATACCAATATGACAATATCATTCTAGACCATGAAAATGTAGACAAGATTTGGTAATGAAAAAGTTCCCACTTTCTCTGTCAAGATTTATCGTAATGGAACCCTTGCCGCAATATCATAAATCCATTTTACCATAATTATGTGCAAAATATCACTACATCTTAGACAGACTTTGTTTCGTTAATTGGCTATGTAGCCTGGTGTGTTTATTCTCCTTCAGAAAGAATAAATTCATTTGAGTGTACCACATTGGTGTACCCCTCTGTAATGATTTGCTTGATTTGTATTTTGTGTTTATAACTGTTCATAACCTGTTAAACCCCATGCCATGTATAGAAACTTTCTGTCCTTTCCCACATAATTTAACTAAACCCTGGTAGATTGTCTATGCTCTTCAAGGCTTAAATTCCAGGAACCCGGGACTTATCAACACTAAAATTCTTGAATATGCAGTGACTTGCAAAAGTGTTCAGATCCTTGACTAAATTCTCACATTTTACTAAATTGCAAATGATACATTGAAATTTTTCTTCTGTGTGATATTGTATTTAAAAACCATGAAACCCAAAAATGAATTACTTTAAGGTGACATTGGTTTTATTTTTAAGAGAGAAAAAAAAACGGAAATATGCTTTCTGCATAAGTATTTAGCTCCCACACATTAATGTTCGGTTAAGCCACCATTTGTTGCAATAACCGCTTTAAGTCTTTTGGGGTAAGTACTTACCAGCTTTGCACACTGTTTGGGAGTGATGTTTGCCAATTCCTCTGACAGATTTGCTCCAGGTTGTTCATGTTGGTTGGATGATACATGTGGACCACTATTTTCAAATAGTGCCACGGATTCTCAGTGGGATTGAGATCAGGACTTTGACTGGACCACTGTGGACATTCATCTTTTTTTGAGCCAATTTAGCTTTGTCCTTGTGCTTGAGATCATTGTCCTGCTGAAAGGTGAACTTTCTCCCAAGCTTTTTTAGCGGAACGAAGCAGGTTCACTTGCAGTATTTCTCTGTATTTTGTTCCATCCATTCTTCTCAAGTTTTAACAAGATCCCTGCTGATGAAAAGCACCCCAGCATGATGCTGCCTCCACCATACTTCACTGCAGGGATGGTGTTTCTTGAAGAATGGGCAGTGTTAGGTTTGCACAATACCGAGAGCTTTAAATTTTGGACAAAGGCTCTATCTTGGTCATCTGACCATCAAACATTTTCGCTTATCTTAGCTTGGTCATTCTCATGGTTTCTAGAACACTCCAGACATACTTTGTTAGAGTTCTTTTTGAGTAATGGCTTCTTTCTTGCCACCCTCCTGTACAGGCCAGTTGTGTACAGAGCTCTTGACTTTGTTGAGTGATGCATCTTTACTTCACTCTCAGCCACTGAACTCTGTATCTCAAAAGGACTGTTGGCCTCTCTGTGGATTATCTCAGCTTGGATGCTGAGTTTTCAGGGATGGCCTTTTCCTGGGTGCCTTTTGAGGCCTAGGTGGTGTGATGCAGCTTCCACTACCTGATTATTGATCCAACAGTGCTCACTGGGATAGCCAAACACTTGGATGCTAGTTTGCACCCTTTTCCTATTTCATGCATTTGTATGACTTTTCCTCTAACTTTTGTAGAATGCTCATTACTCTTCATTTTCAGACCTTTCCTTCAGATTCATACCCTGACCAAGAATACTTAAACAGAGTTTTAATTCAGAAAATGTGACCGCTACTTTAATGGTTCACAGGTAGAGGCTAATGGTAAGGTAACTGTGTCCTCATTAGTTTTTTTTTTTTTTCATCCATGTAAACTTGGAGTTTCCATAGCAGAGGGATTGAATACTTATGCCAACAGCATGTTTGGCGGCAGTGTAGCATAGTGGTTAAGGAGCAGGACTCATAACCGAAAGGTTGCCGGTTCGATCCCTGCTGGGACACTGCTGCTGTACCCTTGGGCAAGGTACTTAACTCACAATTGCCTCAGTAAAAATATCCAGCTGTATAAATGGATAACATTGTAAAGAACTGTAACCTATTTAAGTCACTTTGGATAAAAGCATCTGCTAAATGAATAAATGTTTGTTTTTCATTTTTCTAAAAAATATTTTCTAACATAAAACCACTGTCACCTTAAAATAATTCATTTTGAGTTTCAGTGTTTTTACATAAAATAGCACACCAAACAAAATTTCAATGTATAATTTGTAATATAGTAAAATGTGAGAATTGGTCAAGGGTCTGAATACTTTTGCAAGGGACTGTACAGATATGATCTTGCACTCATACATTACACACAAATAATGCATAAAAACTAGAAAAAAATTCTTTAATATAGCCTAGGATGTCCTTTTTGTCTCCACTTCAAGATGAGAGAAAAACGTATTATAGTGTTTGCCCTATAACATGTTTTTGTACAGCTACATTAAGGCAATCATTTCTACACCTTTTACATAATTGAGATATAGGCTCAGATGAATTAGCAGGAACTCTATTCATGAACTGAAAAAAGCCCATCATTTTCTGTGACGGTTTTCCGGTTCTCCACTTTCTTGCTATTAATAGAAATAATGACAAAAGTAGTAGGTAGTGAAAAGGTAGTACGTGACTGAGACCTCTGGTTGCCTGCCCTCCCTGCTTTTAAATGCAATATGGCGAAGAACAGCTCAGTAATTATTACTAAATGTAGAAAGAGTGCCATCCGTGTGGAATTTACTTGCGTGTTCTGACATCATGAAACAACGCCACAAACGGCGTTTGCTGGAGAGCTAATGGTGGTTGTAGGCGGCTTTCTAAGTATCATAACAATCACAAACATATCGTATTTTTATTCTAATGTTGTAGATACTAGGTGAGTTTTACGCACTGTTATGTGTCTACCCATTGCAATGCAGAAAAGTATATTGATTAGACTGTTAGATTTTGAAATGCATGGGATTGATAAAATGAATTCATATATAATGCAGATGCTTTGATGGATAAAGTATTGGAAAAGTATTTTTATTAATACAAGGAACGCAATGTTGTAATTTTAATGGTTTTGTGGTCAAACTTGTGGTAGGATTTCATTTTTGACTGAAAACAATGGAGAGAGCCGTTTACGGTGTGGGAAGAGATGAGTGGCTGAACTCTAAATGAGGAATGCGCCGATCAGGTTGCGACTGCGGGAAGAGTGACGTAGTGCGAGGAATGGTATAAGGGACCTTTCGACGCTAGGATTTGAAACTGAAGGTTTATTAGACAAACTTATTTTGCAACCATGTGATTGTTGACGCGGGCGTCTATACCGCTAGGGGGCAGGTGTTTGCAGGTTAATCTCTCTTGCATGTTCTTGGACATACTTTGACTCCTCTGTCCTGAAGAGATCGGTAAGTTTCAGAGCAGTAGGGTTCTTTTCATGCTTATTACCTGTATGAATTACACATTCAATATGAATTAGACCTATTTATGATTTATAAATGAACCTGTTTATAATATAACAATTATTTATAAATTAACATCCTGTGATTAGATTATGGAAAATAATATCATACATTATATTTTTAATCACCTCAGGGATAAAGTTAGGACTAATTTAGACCCTTCCCGGAATGTATCAGAGAGAAATGGATATTTACGGAGGCCATTCTAGGTTAAGTACCTTGTCCAAGGGTACAGCAGTAGTGACCCAGCAGGGAATCAAGCCAGCAACCTTTTGGTTACAAGTCCTGCGCCTTACAACTGGCTAGCCTGTGATATTCATATGGGTTGTCTGCTCAGAACAGGTCACATAGTATTGCTATATTGGTCTATCTCACATTTATCAAACTGCTACTGTCCTGAAACTGTATCTGTAATCCCATGGACCATACAGATTACTGGCCATTCTGGGCAGTAGACATTTAGTAGACACTAGACATTTATCAAGGATGCTTATATTGCAGTCTGATGCTTACAATTTATACGTGTTCCATTTAAACAGCTGGTACAGCAGTAATGCTGACTGTGAAACTGAACCAGAAATCCTTAGGTTACAATCATTGTTCCCTACCACAAGGCCACATGACTGCCTCTAATCTTTTTGCCTATTAACAAATCTTAATCAATATGTACATTTGTCTCTGTTTTCAATGGTAGAGTAGAGCTATATAGTTTGGTTTCATGTTTGAGTCATAAGAATGCCATGTTGTTTTGAATACTGCACTCATTACTGCCACTGTCACCTCCCTGTACAGTTGCCGTCTCAAAGCCCACAATCAGCAGGGAAGGAGGACCCTGCTCATTTCTGTGTGTCGTGGAGAGAGGGACGGAAGTGACCCTGTCCTGGTACAGAGATGGAAAGAGGGAGATGCCCCCCAGCTCCTCTATTAATGCCCCACTTAGGCAGGGTCTGGCAGCAAAGAAAGGAGAGTACACCTGTGAAGCGAAAAACCCCGGGAGCACAGAGACAGCCTCAGTCACCGTGGGGAATGAATGTACAGGTGAGCATATCACACCGTCTAAACACCTGTTCATACCTGCTCACACCGGTTCATGAATGCATGAAATGTAAATGTAAATGCATATACATACATACACATACAATTATTAACACATTAATAATCACTGGTGACTGAAAAAAATGGCACAGGTAATGTAATGGTTGCACGTTGTGAGTATGTTCTCAGATATGTTGTTAAATTAATTAAAGCATGGTGCAGGCCTTCAGACCAAATCAGTCTTCATCAGGTGAAGAAAAAATACACAATGACATGTAACCATGTACAATAGGCAGCTCCAAATGACATCACAAATTCAAACTATATACAAGGCACATCACTTGCACATAATTACATAGAAAAGAAACAGCAACAAAGTATTCAAAGTTTGAAAAGTGAATAGTTTCTCTGTTTTTGGTGTGCAAACCGTGCAGCGGTTGAAGCCAGCTGTATATGTTACACCTGCAGATGTGATGTTGTTGACTTGTGACAGCAGAGAGTGTGTCAGCCCTGGACACTGACGTTCCTGCATGTCAGTGGTCTCATCGCCTTTACCTCCTCACAGCTTTAAGTGCATCAGACATAGCACACTATATCATTCCATATTCAGAGAACCCCCTAATCTTATATCACGCAATATTCAGAGAACCCCCTAATCTTATGTCACGCCATATTCAGTGAACACATTAATCTTTACTTTCAATGAAATCTTTGCAGCAGAGGTCTGTTACATAGACCTGAAAAACTATTAGTGAACATTCCCTTCAAATGTCACCTAGTAGTAGCTCATTATCTGTGGTGTGTCACAGCATCTTTTTATTTGACAGCCTGTTTTCACAAGCTTTCCTAATCTCACCCTGCATGTGTAATGGCTTTACTCTGAGAAACATGTTTCATTTTTAGCTCATTATCAAATTAGCATGTATCTTTGTCTTTCTTCTCTTGTGATGAAACTTAATTACAGTTGAAAGGAACAGTTTATAGGTGACCCATTATTTGAGATCACTGCACATTAGGAAATCCATGAATACTGTCTTGTACCGATAACAGACTCATGCACAGGCGATTTGTTTATTCTACAGAAAACACATTTAATGTAATTTCATAATGCAAGAAAGAAGTGACTAATACATTAATTATTAGTACACTACACTAATATGTGTACAGTATTTATGACAAGAGTGTCTCTAACTGTACATCTATCTTCCTCCTCATTCCCTTTTGTAATTCTTGCACATCTACAAATACTTCTACATTCACCCTCTGTATAACAGGACCGCTCTATCAAATTCACTTGTACTTTGCAGTTTTCCCATTTCTAACATTATTAATAACATGCTGTAAAAAAAAATCAGGACAATAAAAACAAGGACAGTAAAAGGGCTACTACCTAAGCAAAAGCCTTTACTCAGTCACATTCAGGAAGCGCAGGGAATCATTGAGGTGCAGCTCTGTATTAAAGGATAAAGCTGGAGATGCTGTCCAGACCTGAGCTTCTCCTCATGTTGGTGTGCTGTAGTACCTGCTGTGTGCAGCACTGATTAATGTCCCTGCTGTCAGCAGACCCAGCCTGAGTTCCTCCCACAGGCCACTCCCCCTGGAACTGCCTTGGTTTTATACCTCTGCCTTTACGGCTGATATCAGGTTTCATCTTAATTTGGGCCTGCTCATACAAACAATAATGTATTTAGAGTATATTTTCAAAAATATATTTTTAGCTCAATCAGTATGTTACAAATATGCAAATTATTGCCATTTTGGTATGTTGCAGTATATTTCTCCATTACATTAATATATTTTAAATTAATTTGCAGTATATTCTTGGGTTGAACAACATACTCCTCTGTATGCTGCAATATATTTTATTTATGTATGGATCTTACCAGTCAGATAGGTTGCTACAGAAAGCTGTATTTTTCATATTGATCAGTCCTAAGTATCTAAGTATGTAAGTAAGATCACTTTTTAGTTATATATGGCTTGTTTCTGTGAAAAAAAATGTGGTGTTCAGGGTACAATCACATCAAGGCAATCAGTGATATGGTTACATACCACCCATGCAAACTCATATGGGTCTGAGTCCGAGCCTCATAGAGCATGTTCCAGTCTGTGGTTCTGTAAGAGTCTCATAGAGCATGTCCCAGTCTGTGGTTCTGTAAGACCTTCATAGAGCATGTCCCAGACTGTGGTTCTGTAAGAGTCTCTCAGGTCTTACAGTTCTGCCTCATTATTCCAGTAGCTGAAGAGCCATCCTCACCCTGGATTCCACCCTCACCTGTTTCAGCACTGCTGTGTACTTTGGTAGGAGGTGAAGTTTTCGTTTGACTTTCCAAAAGGGACCTTGAGGTTGATGTATAGGTGTCTTTGATGGTGTCATATTAGAGATCCTAAGTTGTGTTTTAATGAATACTGCATGTTCCATACTAATGAGAATGTGTATGAAACTTACTGAAGGAGCTCTCATTTAAGTCTGCCAGGATGGGACACATCTAAAAGTTACTTCTATCCTCCTGATAGATATTATTAGGTATATTGCTTCCATTGTGGTTAGTGGTCTTTGGGTGGATATAGTGTACAGCTGAATAAAGATGAAGTCCAGTGAAAACTCTCCATTGTACTTTGATGTGCTGTTTGGTTACCTTGGATGCATCCAGTTAAATACACCATGTGGTCAGTATTCCTGCATGAGGGAAGATGTTTTTATAAACTGGAATTAAACACATGGCAACACAGATATGCTGAGGATACAGAGCTTTTTCTCTCCTTCCCACCCACCGATGCGCATCAGCTTGCACGATGAGTCAGCATCTCAAACTCCGTCTTCCCAAAACTGAGCTGTTCTATCTATCCGTCACATCCTCCCCCCTCAAGGGTCTCTCTCCGTCACCCCTGATAACACATTGGCGTTCGCGTTCCAAGATGGCTACATTTACGTTTACATTTATTCATTTGGCAGATGCTTTTACCCAAAGCGACTTACAAGTGTGGCTAAGAATCTTGCTGTAGTTCTGGGTAATAAGCTGTCCTTTGCTGAAAACATTGTATCAGTTATCCAGAGCTGTTAATTCTTTCTTTACAACATCCACAAAATCCGTACATTTCTTACTACATATGGTGCACAGGTGTAGTAAATATAAATCTCTGGATGTTTTCTATCCAATGGGGCGGCAATAGGAACTGGACCCTCCTACCTTCAATCCGTTATCAAACCATACACTCCTGCCAGACCACTCCACAACCTCTGATCACCTTGCCACCCCTCCTGAAAGAGTCTGTCTTCTGGGTCACATCTCTTCTCTACTCTGGCCCCTCAGTGGTGGAATGAGCTCCCTCAAACAGTCAGATCTGCAGAGTCACTGACCATCTTCTGCTGCACACTGAAAACACATCTGCTCAAACCGTGTTTCGGTTTAACTATCCCCAGACATTGAACATTCATACCATTTCCATAACATATTTGCTAAGTAAAGCACTTTACCCTCCAGCTTCCCCTTGTAAATATTATAGTACTTAACAGACTGTTGTGTATCATGTAATAACTCCTACAGTTGTACTGTGACATTTATGATTTAGTATTATCTCTGTACATAAGAGTGTGTGCAAAATGATTTCATATAAATGTAACACTGACTTTAGGATGGTTTTCCACTCTTCAAGTAATATATGCATGGAATAGCTTAGTAGGATTTACATTGAAAACAGACCCTCAATGTTAAAGACCAGGCTTGACACAGCTCTGGGCAATGAGTGATGAAATGAGTTTGTCATGAGTACTCCATCATGTTTTAGGACATAAGATCATCACTAAAGTAGTTTAGTGATGAGAACAGGCCACTCAGCCAAATAGCCTTGAATGAAATCAAAATCAATCAAATAACCAATCAAAATCTCTGATGGTGTACTGTATGTGTCTTCACTGACCAATCAACAGATGTAAAATGTCACTATATTTTACAAATTTTGTAGTTAACTATAGCTGATTTGAGTTATTCTGGCTGATAGTGTATCTGTTGAGAAACTATGATTCCTAAGTCTTTTCAAACAAAAATAACTGTCTTACTGCATCCGTGACTAATGCAACTAAATTAAATGACAACTAAAATCATATATTCACTTCACCATGTGCAATTTATGAGCTCACAATGCTTTACTTTTATGTCTCATATGTTAATACGACATCTTATTGAATGCTAGGATTGTATGTTTGCCATGTAGAAGCACACATGTATTTTGTCTGGTCTGAGATTTTGAATCGTTTTGCCATTGTCACTGTCCCTACACAGCTGGTGTGAAATAGCCCATAGTCACACTGAATGAGCTACTCATTACTGCAGAGAGAATGACAGTGTGGGACAGTGATGGGGTGGCCTGCAGTACAGTGAGTGGCACAGCAGGACACACAGGCTTACGCCTGTTCACACCACTTCCTTCCTCTTTCTCCTCCTTACAGAAAATGGAGCTGGAGCCGCTCCTGCTGCTGGTCATTTTTCGGTTCTTTCCTGTTTTTTTATTCTGATTCTGGTAAGTGAAACTGAACGACTTCCTGTGTTTTGTAAATGAGGTGAGAGGATTTGAGTCCAAACATTGTAACCATTTCTTCCACAGCAGATCAAATTGAGATCAAGAAGCCGTTCTGTGCTGGCAAAGCAGAGAGGAAACTAACCTGTCATTAACATTAACAGTGTATGGAAATTCAGGGGTAATTCGGGGTAATTCAGCCCACAGCGTATTTTCATGACTGGTTGAGGCAGTGGCACATGTAGTGACTTGTCACACACAGCACTAGGCATGGCTTTCATTAGCACTCAGACCTCTCCATCTCCTGCTGCTGTATCCTGAACACCTAAACCCCATGTACACTCACACTCACACTCACACACTCTCACACTCACACTCACACTCACACACACTCACACACAGTCACACTCACTCACTCACACACACACACACACACACACACACACTCACACTCACACTCACATACACACACTCACACTCACACACACTCTCACACAAACACACTCACTCACACACTCACACACACACACACACACACACATATATACACACACTCATACTCACACAAACACAAGCAATTTACAGTGTTAAAGGACATACAGAAAATTACAATACAACATCACTTGCTGAAGCAGCTGTGTTGACCTGTTTCTCCTCATCATCCTAAATGATACTTAATACTCAGTCTTATTAAACCCGAAAATGCATCCTTTAGGTGAATCATCACATCATGAATTCCTTTTATTTCTACAGGTACAGTTTTTCCTGTAATCCCATCGGAAGTCCACATTTCAAAGCGAAAGCACTTCTCTCATTAGTTTTTCAGGTGTTTTGTGCTGACATATTAAAAGAAACAATCCATGTTATGTAACTTGTATTCTAACAATATAATGAAAATATTGCTTTCTGTATCTTGTGTCTCCTGCTGGAATTAATTTTATAAAATGTAATCATTTCGATCCTCATTCAGTCCAACCAGTTCAGCCATTCGTCTGTACAAAGACAAGTCTTGCATTTTAACTTTTGCACCCTGACGTAGCCGGTAATGTGTGTATACCTGACGTAGCCGGTAATGTGTGTATACTGACTAAACAGAAATACTGTCCTTCCTGTTCCCTAGAATCCCGTTCATTTTCAGGTCACAGGGTTAAATGTCAACATCACACAGGCTCCTGATAGGATTTTCTGATCTCTGATCACTAACTCTCAGTCAGTTGTGCATGGATTTTGTAGTCTTCCAACACAAATGTTCTTCTCACTATTCCTCTGAATCTATTGGTCCTTGAGTTAGGAGGATCATTTGTTTATATTATTTTCCATGTTCAGGTGCATTTCAGCTAAAGTTGATAGCTATTCTTTATGCATGCTTGATTTAAACCATGCATGACCATGTGCGGTGCCATTTTATAGAATATATAAATTATTTACACTCTCCATCTCTCTGTATGAGGTATATTATACATTTCACAGCTATAGAGAATGTTTTGAATTGCAGATTTTAGACTCATGTGGTCATCTCACATTGAATGCGTTTTACTCTTAGTTCAGTTTTAGTTCTTTTATCTGTCTGATTTATTGTTTATGCCTTACATTCATCAAATATTTCACACATGTATGTAGCATTTCATTTTACTGGGTTTTAAGGGGAACTGATTTCTTATTTACTCTTTAAATTCTAACTGGTTTCTGACTGAAATTGACAGTTTTTTCTGACACCACCCAGTTGACAGGTGGCCTCCGCCCCACCTCCTGTCACAGATAGCAAGTTTGCAAGTTTCGAAACCCTGTGTCATATCATTTGAATGTACAATCCTGTTGATTGTGAGGATGTGGAATTTTTAAGCGTAATTCCTGGATGCAGTATTTGAAAGTATTTTTATTGTTTCAGTTTTCAATCCAAGCTTTGATTCCAAGTGCCTGTTCTTTTTGCTTGTTTGACTGGGAAAATCTGTACAGTTCTAAAGGCAGGAAATGAGGAAAGGAAGGTTATGGGCAACATCGAAGGGCCTCTCTGTCAGAAACACAGAGCTGCTGTCTCTGTGCTCCCTGAGAGGGCAGTGTTCTGTAAGAGCTGTGTCACTGTGTTCTCACGCAGTGTTCTTTGATGGTCACGTGACCTTCCTGGGGCAAGGGAGAGGTTTACTGGAAATTCATTTGGAGTCAATTCAAGTCATTAAAGGGAAGCTTTACAGATTTTTAGCTGTACCTTTCAGCTAAAGATATAATTACCGCACTCGGAATTTAATGATGGTTGAGGGAAAGAGTGAAGTAATATGATTACTTCACAGAAACACACACTGTCAGTAAGCCATAGGCTTCTGCAGCGCTTATAGCTTTTGTGTGGATTTCCCACGGGAGGCAAAGATGAAACTTTGATTCTATACTGAAATGTTGCTGTAGTAACAATCTTTATACCATATTTATTCTAAGATATCAGTGTAACTGTGCTAGTTATTATATAATTAGCAAAATGTCATTGTGCCATATTGTATTCTTCTGAGCTTTGCACTTTCCTGTATTATGAAATCTACAGTTACCCAGGATGCCTTGCTTGTTCTCTTAGGTCATGTGACCTTTCAGGTGATGCTCATTTAATGAGAAGGAAACGTGTATATGATTTCAGTGCACTATATGCTGTTCAGACTATGTAGCTGCTTGCTGCCAAAGAATATTATATGCACTTCTGGGAAAACACTCTTCACTAAAATATCTGGATTTTTTTGCAGTTAAATGTGACATTATATCCGTTTGTAACTGCCTGTATGTGCTATTTTTCAGTGTTCAAGTTCTGGATGACTGGAAACTTGTTGACTTGAAACTATTGTTCCCTTGAACACTGAACTGCTAAACCAGAGTAGTTACAGTGAATGTCCTGCAAAGAGGGAAATATGAAATTGGGACTTATTAAAATCATTCTGGATAAGGATGTCAGCCAATCAGAATAATAATGAGTACTGTTTCCTGGGAGATTGATTATTTATGAACATCACTTCTCCAGAGGTGTAACTCAGTCATGTCACCTGGCAGTTAATGTGATTTCCTGAGCAGCACACCTGTCCTTTGCTGTGTACATCATTATATCTCTCAGGTGTCTTACACTCAAAACACAGTGATGTAATGCTGTCCTTGATGCTACTATGATATTATTGAGATTTAAAGGAAAAATGCTGAAACATACTCAGAGCATTGATGTATACTATATTGTGTGATCATGCTGTTTCATTCCTGTATTAATGCTTTGTTTTCATGTATCTAACAGGCTTGTGTTTTAATAAAAATATGTTGGCATAAATGTTGCATATGTGATATATCTGCATATCGCATGGTTATTACACAGCTGTACTGTGCTAAAGATTTCCTCTAGCCGAGCTACAGAGGAAAAAACAGCAGATAAACCATTGCGGCATAGTTAACTTCAGACACACAGACCACAAGCAAGTTAAAGAACACATTTATGAAAATGCTAAATGTGCTTCAGTTTTTATAGTCATGGATGTCAGGTTTTCTTATTTTCTTTTTTCCCCGATTTTCCGTCAGTTTCTTCAATTGTTCTCGTATTCACCACTGTATATCTTATGCGTATATGAAATATATTCAAATGCAAACTGTGCCATATGATCAGGGGTAAATATTGGGCATAAGTGGCACAGGTTAGATTTATTCCACACCTGTATGCATTCATGAGATCTCCCTTTAGATGTGCTCTGGCTCCTGGAGTTGGACAGATTCCTTTCCATTCTGTAGGTATCGGCAGAGAAATCACATCATTATTGTCCTACCTTATACGCATGTTTGCCCTAAACAAGAAAACACAAGGAAAAATATACATGAAATGAGCACATAAAACATTTGGATTAAAGAAAAGTGTTTCTCTCTCTTTTTTGCATTAAAATGACCTCAGGTAATGACAGAACTGTAGAGTAACTGAATTGTCAGCATTAAACCTTACCAGAATCTTTAGCTGCTCCACAAAAAGCAAACAACCACCATGCTATCTTGCTGTTATGATTCCAGTTAATGGGCCTTTCATTACAATGAAGAACAACAATACATCCTCTCTACCCTATTCCTGTCCTGCATTCAGTTCTGAGATTCTGTGATTAACTCAGAACTCAGATTTGGACTACAATAACAAAGTGAGAAAAAAGAAAGACATTCTGACATACTGAAGAGAGTGCAGATTCTGTTAAATCATCTGGCTTGCGACACCAAACATTTCTGAGTTGACTTTTCAGGTTATCTGGACTAAAGGCTGTAACACTCCTCATAAGGAGGAGACTCTACTTTACATTTTTGAAAAATTGCCATCATGTCGTAGGTATTGCTGCTTGGGGGGGTTTGCAAGAGTCTGATCCCAGAAACATAATGACGGGATGTAACTGTCTTCTGTAAGGCTGCGGGTGATCCGTCCATGTTTTGTGAGGGTATATTTAGTGGCTCATAGAGCCACTTATCTGTATGTGAGTTAATAATTTCCATTGTGAGATATAGTCACTGTTGCTGTGGTTTGTGAGGAGGGGTGCATGAGCTAGCAGATGAATATGTATATAATGTATATCAACGTGTGCAAGGTGTACATAGTCTCTGTAGGTCTGTAGTGTCCTTCTTTATTGGTTTTGTGATGGTGTGCCCTTCATGTTAAGGCAGAGAGAGTCGGAACGCAAGTATTTCATTGTATTGTTGATACACATGACAATAAAGGTGAACTTGACTTCATTTGAACTTGACTTGAAGTGTATGAACACAGTTTGTGAACCACAGATAGAAACCTCAATGAGTCACTTACACGCTTTGAGGAGAAAATACTGAGCGTGCACTCAGGGTTGATAACACATACAAGGAACTTTATAGTACATAAACAGGAGCACAGTGAGACAGAGAATATTCACATGGTGGTTCCACACCCAGCTTGTAGCCTGCAGCCAGCTCCAGCAGCCCTGCAGTACTGAGAAGTGAGCAGCTCCCCACAGCTCCAGAGCAGAGAGGAGAGATTCCCCTGCACCCCATTCTCCACACTCATCTCTCACTCTGCACTTCACACCTCCTCCTCTAGAGGGCACTGTTTACCCCCCATCCAGTTCTGTCCCCATTCCCCCTCCTATGGTACTATGAGGAGCCAATCAGTGCCCTCTCCTGTTAGCCACTCTTACTCTGCTGTTTTGCAAAGGCAGAATCCCTGACAGAGAGAGAGGCTTTTGCAGAGTGGAATGTCTGGCTGTTTTAAGACAAAAATCATCACAAAACAAATAAACATCACAGCATTTAGTACTGACGAAAGACTTTCTGCATAATAGATTCTGTTTGCCTTACGGTTTTGTTTTTCAGCTGTAGATGGCAGTGTAATCAACCTAATGAAGACTTGAGTTTCACTGTGTTTAGTATATTTTTGTTATCTTAAATTGTATTATTAAAATAAATAAGTAAATGAATTCATCTTCAGCCATAGATCAGGTATTTCACTTGATTTGTCTGTAAATTTGTCTGTTTAATGGTTTCTCTGTTAAATGAATGTATGAAAGATCTGTGATGTGCTCTTGTTTGTGTGCTCATAGAGAACAATTTCCATCATTCTGTGTGTTTACAGGAAGTGTGTGTGTACACTAGTGCTGTATGGTCAGATACCCATGAGTGGTCTTTAATATTTTACCAGTCTGCATGTGGAACAGCAGTCAGATATGATAAATCATCATTAGATATGGAAATATGGCAATGCTGGATCATTTGTCTGCATGAGGGGAAACTAAATCTTACTTTAAAGCCATTGCATAAGCGTTAAGCTCAGACGGTACATGGATCACATTTACAAGTGCTGAACAGGTCTGACAGAGAACAGGCACTGCGATAAGGAGGAGGAGCTGGTGTGTGTGAAACGCACTAAAAGCAGGATTGGACAGACAGCTTTGCTCTTTCAGACTCAAATAATGCAGAGATGAGACTCACTGTGCTGCTTCTGGGCATCCTCTGCCTTTATGGTAAGATTTCTAATTTTATTATTCTATATCAAAGAAAATATGAATATGAATGTAATAATCTATATAAGTAAATAACAAACACCTTCATTTATTGATGTATCTTTACTATATACAATATACTATATGTATGCATATTATAACACACGAGAGGGGCGAACATTGTCAGAAAATACGCTATTTGTATGAGCAGAGTACTCGCTGACTTTTGTTGTACACTTTTTGTAAAAATAAAAAGTTCTTTATTATGATAACATAGCCACTTGCACTGTAATCTTAGTTCATAGAGGAAACAGAAACAGTAATACTGTTTTCAATGTAAACTTATTTTTAATGTAAATTTATTGAAATTATTATTAGCTAAGGTATTACATATTAGCTAAGTAATATTGCAGTTAAGCACATAATGGAAGTAAACAGCACTTACAATGATAAACTATGCCAATTCCAAGTAGCCCTGCTGAACAGATACTACAATTCAAGCAAGACAGACACATAAAATCGAATGCAGCAAAAATGGAAATTAATCATATCAAAAACAGACAGCTGATGTCTAAATCCACATCCATATGAAATCCAGGGTTATTCATAAATGGAGGTGTGGATTCAGGTATAGATTCCGTTCTGCAGTAATTCTGAAGCCCTTGCTTGTAGTATTTAGCAGCTCTCTTATTCAGTGACCATTGAGTCCCGTGGATGATCTTTGACTTGTGACCCCTGCTCCTCTTTCCTGTGTTTAGATTTTGTCTACTACTAGTATAATTCAATGGATATATACACTGCCTTGCAAAGGTATTTAGACCTTGACCAATTCTCACATTTACTGAATTACAAAAGATACGCAAATTTAAAATCACTCCAAATGAATCATTTTAAGGTGACAGGGATTTTATATTAGAAAATGTTTTAGAAAATTAAAATTAAAAACTGAAATTTGCTGTTTGCATAAGTATGCATCCCCTGTGGTCCCAAATCTTCAGGTTTACACAGATTACAAAAATTGCCCAGACCATCAAGGCTCAAGGGTCTGAATACAACACTGTATACGATATCCCAGCATACTGCATACTCTTTTTTTAACCGTGTGTCATAGTGCTGCCCAGGTCAAGGTAGACATGTAACAACTATTATACCCTCATGTTTCAAAATTAAAATAATACTGCCTTGCATTGTTAGTGCCAGCATTTAGAACTACGCTGGGTGAATTTTGTTTGCCCAAAATGCCCAATTCTGGATTCCATTTAAATCTTCTTATAAAGTCAGACTGTTAGGAGACAGTTCTGTGGAGCGGCACAATGTTTGATCTGGAGACAAGCAATGTGTATTAGAATACAAAGGGATGCCGCTACATCCGACCGGAGCCAAAAGGCGCCTCTTGATGGTAACAGTCTGCGGAACGCGGGGTTCCCCATGACCGTATATGGACCTCACTTCCGAAGTTTGAGGAGAGGAGTTTCAGGAGAGACCCAGTTAGAGAAGGAGCTGTTTAGCAATGCACAACTCCACAGAACCAATCAAAAACAGCACCCCCTTTGGTCATTGTAAGTCACATGTAAATGTACCTACTGTAACTGTATAAAAAAGAACTACATCCTATACCTGTTGAACTTCTGCTCCATACTGTTGTTCTCACGGCCAGCTGTGCAAATAAACCTTCCTGACTTTGCTACAAATATCGGATCTGCTTCTACATCAGAATAAAACTCATTTTGGTATTTGGGACATCTAACAACAGACGATAATTTTACCAACAGGCAAAGCAGCATCAGAGTTAAGGGTCTTTGCTCCAGTCCCGGGGTCTTTGCTCTGCTGCTCAGTCTGTCATTGGGTGACTCCTGTCACTTCCTCTTCCTGTGTTTCACTGCGTTCTCCTGTGCTATAAAAAGAGAGGGGAAGCCAGCAGAGGCCCAAACCAGACTCTGCAGCAGGAGCTCTCAGACTCAGGCCTGGGAATCTCCTGCACATGCTACTGCTCACTCCCACCATAACTGCAGCCAGGGAATTCAAACATGCATTAATTCTTCTTAACTTCTCACTTACGGTGTTAATTCATCCTTCATTAGCCTTTTGAAGGCCACATAATGCCAGAAATATATATGGATGCCATAAAGAACACAATTCTCATATTTATAACCAGGAACTTCTCATCAATCAAAACGTACAGTTTTTGTGTGCAATGTAACAAATATACGGTGTATGCTCCCAGTCATACTCTGCTTTCAGCATGGGCTGCTCTGTCACCGCTGATCTGCTGGTGTTTCCTCTCTGTCATTCTAAAATTAGCAGAGGAAGGAGCTTTTAGCCACAGCTTTGAGACTCAGCCCCAAAGCCATATCAGAGACTCAGCCCCAAAGCCATATCAGAGACTCGGCCCCAAAGCCATATCAGAGACTCAGCCTCATTGAATACTTTCAATATGAAATGAAAACATATATTTCACATGCATATTCCTCTTTTTGATTTGGACTTCAAGCCGATTCTAATCTTGATTTTGTTGTAAAGCACCCTTGGATCTACACATGAAGAGCATTATATAAACTCGTGGCTTTGTTGTTGCTCTCTCTAACTCTTTCTCTCTACCTCCTTCTCTCACTCTTTCTCTCTGTTCTATCTCTATATTATGTGTTATAACAGATAATGAGAAAATTGACAGCCTTGTCAATGATGTTTTCAAATACCATAACACCAGTAAAAGCCCCAAAGACAGACTGCGGTGGAACAGCAGCACTGGATTCTTCTCCATCACTGACCTGAAGATGGAGGATTCTGGAGAGTACAGAGTGCAGAGTGATGATGGAAAAGTGACTTTGTACCAGCTGACTGTGTACAGTGAGTATCACCACTATATTCAATGTCCTGTTATATTACTGAGATATTCACTGTGTGTGGAGTGTAAAAGAGGTGTTGGATATGAATATGGGAGCTCAGTACAAAGTGACTTCCTGCTCTGTCACACACAGGGTGGAGTCAGGGGCCAGTGTGTACTGACCAGTGCTGAAGGCTCTCCTTACTTCTGTGTCTCTGCACAGATCCAGTGTCCACACCTCAAGTGTCCAGCAGGAACAAGATGAAACCCACCTGCAGTGTGCTGTGCTCTGTGGAGAACGGGAGAGAGGTCACCCTGTCCTGGCAGAGAGAGGGGGAGACACTGTCCCACACCAGCAGCCCTGATCTCAACACCCCCTGTCTCTCCCTCTGGAGATAGATGAGTACAGCTCCACCTACAGCTGTGTGGCTGCAAACCCAGTCAGTGAGGAGAGAAGCTTCTTCAACATATCAGTATGGTTACACATGTCTGTATCTGTAAAAGAGAATGTGAGTGTGAGTGGAGTATTTGTGTGTATGTGTACAATTTTTGAATATATAAAGTTTTGAGAGCTTGAAATTTAACATACCCAGAGGTAAAACTGCAAATTGGCAATGAAACAGTGGATATGAATACTTTTTGTGGTACAAAGATAATGTAGAAGTTTTGAATAGTGACTCAGTTGACTCTAATGACTTAGATGTTGAAGTAGATCTAACTCTGTGATGAAGGAGACATTGTGCTGCAGCTGCTGCAAAGGCTAACAGTAAACCGGGGTCTTTTGCCAGCGTTGAATGCAGGTGGAAAGTTTGTGGTAAAGGCATTGAGATGACTGTGTTCAGTTGTGGTCACTGTAATGGAAAAAGATATAGAGACCCTAGATGCAGCAGAGAGAAGAGCAACAAGACTGGTACCGGGTCTGGCACAGTTTGGGCCACATGAGCTCACACTAACTAAACCACTATTCCAGAGCTTTGCCATCCAAAGTTTATTTTAATTTCCATATATATTCCAAATTATTGGCACTGAGATTTTTAACCATCTGAAGAGGTCTTACAAACATGACCCTTCATTATTACAATAAGGTCTCAAATACCAAAATATACCAGCATATAAAGGTGTCGTAGACCGGAGATTAAAATGTGGCCTAACTTGGTCTGATTTGTCACTTTGATATCAATGCCTTTTATGTGTAACCACTTTTTTCACCTGCATATTTACTGACTTTATCAGATATAGAAAAGAACTGTTTGTTTCCTTTCCATTGTGAGATGCAGTTGCTGTGGTTTGTGAGGAGGGGTGCAGGAGCTAGCAGATGAAGTGTATGAACAGAGTTTGTGAACCACAGATAGAAACCTCAATGCGTCAGTTACAGGCTGTCAGAAGAAAATACTGATTATGCTCAGAAGTCAGCACTGATCAAATATGTAAATAAAAAGCATTTATTTCAGAAAATAAACATACAACCTACTAATCTAGGGCAGAATATATGGGGGTTCTGCAGGGAATTCCCCTGCTGCCATGACATATTTATGTTATAGAATAAATAGAGAACAAGCAACGATGAGCACACAGTAGTGTGGTGATACACAGTCACAACACACATACGTGCTGTTTTCCATATTGCTGTAATCATAAACAGGCTGCCGATTGTTCGAGTATGAATATGCGGTGCACTTTTTGCGAATATGAACAGAATTTTTGCTGCCTTGGAGGTAAAATGTAATGGAGTGCACCAGCTTTAAAGAAACCACAGTGCATATGGTTCATGTAACCGAGGGAGGATTTCTTCTGTTATTGCATATTCTATAATCATGTACTTTGTGATTTTTCAAAAAATACATATTACATATAATACATATACATATTATATATAGTTGAACCTCCTTTTATCTGATCATTTTCAAAAACATATTCTTGTGACACATTCTTTGGGAGGAAGCAGGCATGCTACAAGAAATTTAGTTCCACCCATTTAACGTGGAGCTTAAAATAATTGTTTCTTGAATATCCAAATATCCCTCACCCATCAGTAAGATTCTAAAGTAATTATCTGTGTGTGTGTGTGTGTGTGTGTGTGTGTGTGTGTGTGTGTGTGTGTGAGTATGTGTGTGTGTGTGTGTGTGTATGTGTGTGTGTGTGTGTGTGTGTGTGTATGTGTGTGTGTGTGTGTGTGTGAGTGTGTGTGTGTGTGTGTGTGTGTGTATGTGTGTGTGTGTGTGTGTGTGTGTGTGTGTGTGAGTGTGTGTGTGTGTGTGTGTGTGTGTGTGTGTGTGTGTGTGTCCATGCAGGCACTGTTTAATGGAGGTCAGGGAAACACCTGTGCAGCCTTTGCAGAGCAGCTTTCTGTTTTCAAACCACATCAAGTTCCTCACTCCGCTGGGATCAGCATGGATCTGTATGGTACCAACCTGCTGAACACTGTCACAGTCTGTCAGTCATCACAGATTCGTATGTACCTAATCTGTAACTGACAGATTAATAATTATCACAGGGTGGCTGCACTTCCTCCTTTTCCTATTGAATGTGGAGTCGCTGGCACAATCTAAAACCCTGAGGCTTAAAGACCAGGCCTGGAAGCCAGTTCCCAGAGACTAAACGTCCAGGTATGTGCTCTGTGCATATCAGACATGTTAAATAGCTCAGCTGCTGGTGCGAGGAATGTGGTGTCTCTTATTGCAGAGTCAGAGCTTCTAGGTTACCTGGCACCTGCAAGCAGCCAAAAAGTACAGGAAAAAGTACAGGGAAAAGTGGTGTAGAGGAGTACAGAAAAAAGGGGAGGGGGCACAAAAAGTCATAAATACTGTGTAGATATGGGGAGACAGCTAGGGGTGCGCTGAGGTCCGTCTATGGACGCCCATAGCGCCAGGCCTGGTGGTTGATGAATGGAACTGATGGTCTCCAGAGGCAGGCAGAGGTAGAGCTGGCTCTGAGGTTGTTATATTATGGATCCCTCAAACTGCCACTAAATTCAACAAGCAAAGTTCATGAAAGCAATAAAAAATACACTGAATGGTCAAGAAGGATATTACATTGGTCCCCTTATTTTACCTGTCAAACACAAAAATTGTTTATTTTCTATTTTGCACATTAAATAAGACAATTATAATTACAGCATAAGAGTATAAGAGGACCGTTTTGAATTTAAGCATTTAATGTGACATTATGACTCCCTTAGTCCCCTGCTGTCACCTGCAGGTACGCGCTTCACACACAGCTCAGGGATAATTTACCCGGGACACCCTGCAGCTCCGTTACAGCGGCGCACCCTGCGGCTCCGTTACAGCGGCGCACCCTGCGGCTCCGTTACAGCGGCGCAGTCTGCAGCTCCGTTACAGCGGCGCACCCTGCGGCTCCGTTACAGCGGCGCGGCCTGCGGCTCCGTTACAGCGGCGCACCCTGCGGCTCCGTTACAGCGGCGCGGCCTGCGGCTCCGTTACAGCGGCGCACCCTGCGGCTCCGTTACAGCGGCACACCCTGCGGCTCCGTTACAGCGGCGCGGCCTGCGGCTCCGTTACAGCGGCGCGGCCTGCGGCTCCGTTACAGCGGCGCGGCCTGCGGCTCCGTTACAGCGGCGCACCCTGCGGCTCCGTTACAGCGGCGCAGCCTGCGGCTCCGTTACAGCGGCGCACCCTGCGGCTCCGTTACAGCGGCGCACCCTGCGGCTCCGTTACAGCGGCGCACCCTGCGGCTCCGTTACAGCGGCGCGGCCTGCGGCTCCGTTACAGCGGCGCAGTCTGCAGTGCGCTGGAGGGAGGCGCTTCCCTGTACACAGAAAACACAGAGGAGAAACAGCTTTTCAGATTAATTTTAGAGGAGGCTTGGCTCCCCTTGTCTCCTCTGAGCAGCCACCCCTGCTTGTATAACAGTGGAAAAGTGGAGTCTTTTCTTGGAATAGTTCATGACTAAAACCAAATGGTTTGAATATTTTAAAGAAAGACAGAGAATGGTGCAGAGTGGAATGTCTGGCTCTTTGAGAATGTTTCTCACAAAGCCAATAAATACACGTCACAGCATTTAGTCCTGATGGGGGCTGTCTATAAAAGATTTGGTTTGATTTGCAGTTTATTTTCTCAGCTGTAGAGGGCAGTGTAGTCACCCTGATGGTATCTAGGATTTTCATACAAAATGTGTTTGGTATGTTTTTGTGTTGTAAGTTTAAAAAATGTTATTATTAAAGTAAGAAATCAACTCATCTGCAGCCATAGATCAAGTATTTCAATCGATTTTTCTGTGAGTGTTACGTTCATTTCATACATTCATTTATCAGTCTGTGATGTGCTCTTGTTTTGATGCTCACAGAGACAATTTCCATCATTCTGTGTGTTTACAGGAAGTGTGTGTACACTAGTGCTGTATGGTCAGATACTCATGAGTGGACTTTATTATTTTACCAGTGAGCATATGGAACAGCAGTCAGATATAGTAAATAATTAGATACAGCAATATGGCAGTACTGGATTAAAGCCATTGTATAAGCATCCAGCTCAGACGTTGCATGGATCACATTTACAAGAGAACAGGCCTTAGAGAGAACAGGCACTGCGATAAGGAGGAGGAGCTGGTGTGTGTGAAACGCACTAAAAGCAGGATTGGACAGACAGCTTTGCTCTTTCAGACTCAAATAATGCAGAGATGAGACTCACTGTGCTGCTTCTGGGCATCCTCTGCCTTTATGGTAAGATTTCTAATTTTATTATTCTATATCAAAGAAAATATGAACATGAAAATATCAATTTAGATACACAAACACCTTCGCTTAGTAAAAACTGACCTGTAACATTTATATACATTTTATAACAAATAAGAAAAGCACAACTTTCTCAGAAAATCCCAGTCTGTATGTGAGAGCAGGTCATATTAAATGCTCTGCACCTGAATGCTTCTGTAAAACAGCTTCTCTGCAGGATTACAGTAGCTGTTCGTATGAGAATAGAACTCAGATGTCACTCTCGTTGAGTAAATGTTAGTCATAAATTCAAAATGTTATTTACTACCAATCAGCATAGCCATAAGACAACCATATGCACTGTAATATTAAAGAGAAAATGGAAATATTAATGCTATTTTCAATGTAAACATTTATTGAAATTATTTATGCAGTGTTGCAGGCTATAGTAAAATATAAATTGGCTAAATTATACTGCAATTAAGTCATAATTGAAGTAGACAACAGCTACAATAATAAGTTACGCCAAATCCAATAACCCTAGCCGAACAGTTCAATAAATTAGGTAAATCCACACCTGATAAAATACAGGGTTATTCATAAAAATGTTCATGATTCCACAGCAGTAGGACTGACAGTGTGGCATTAGAGTGTGTTTATTAACCTGCATTATCAGGCTGATTCAGCATTTCTGTCAGCATCAGTGTTTCTCCATTATACTGTCTGTGTGATTTATAAGGTGAAGACAGGCAGGTAAAGTACCAACTGCTCTAATGTGAGTAAGGCTGGTGGGGGTATTACTCTAAATAAATATATAAATCATAGTAGAATAGATATTTTTGTAATTTTGTAATTTGAAAGGTTAGATTGCAGGGTGTGTTATTTAATTGCTAACTACAGTGCATTGGTCTTTAAAACCTAATCAGAGTTTTTCCTGGCAATCCATTGGAACACTGTGCTCACAAATTGTAATGTGCTCAACATTTCCACCAACCGTATCAAACTATCTCTAGGAAACGGTTTGCACCTCTGTGCACCTGGTCACCTAAAATGGCGTCATGTTCTCTGGTCCTAATTCTACCATGCAAGGTAATAATCAGATCAATGACTCCCACAGATCCACCACCGTGTTTAACAGCTGGGAACAGGCAGTGTGGGTTGTGGGCTTCTTTTTGCCTTCTGCAAACATAAACCCAGCCAGATGTATTAAAAAAGAGTAGAGTAGAACCATCAGACCATATTACTTTCTTCCACTGCTCAGATTTCCAGGTTTTGTGCTCATTACTCCAGGTTATGGGTTGTTGCACATTGGCCTTGCATACAAGTGGACTCTGGACGACAGTCATGTCAGGAATATCAGCTTTGTGAAGCTGAGGATGCACAGTGTTTGTTGAGACTGGGTCACAGAGGTGTAGGTGCAGTTCTGTGGTCATTCTGAAGCCTTTGTTTGTAGTGTTTAGCAGTGACCGTTCAGCCCTGCAGAAGAGCTTTGACCTGTGGCCACTGCTCCTCTTTCCTGATGCAGTCTTTCCTCGGTCTTCTTCTGACATATGCCACCATGATGTGGTAATGGATGTGGTAATGGATTTGGTAATGGATTAGGTAATGGATGTGGTAATGGATTTGGTAATGGATGTGGTCATGGATTTGGTAATGGATTTGGTAACGGATTTGGTAATGGATGTGGTAATGGATGTGGTAATGGATGTGGTAATGGATGTGGTAATGATTTGGTAACGGATGTGGTAATTGGATATGTTCAGTAATTGCCATTTGTATGACTGATGCACCTGCAGTTCAGGCCCAAACTATTTAACTTCTTTTGAAATCTGCTGCTGCTTTAGAAACTCACACATAAAACACACACACATAAAAAACACATTGGAAATCAGTGTTCACATTAATATGACACACATGTGTAGACTCTTTTTTTAATTGTGATTTAGTTAGTTCCAAATGGAAGCCCTTTTTCATTTGTTGTTTAGATTTTGTCTACCACCAGTATAATTCAAGGGATTGATACAGTGACTTGCAAAGGTATTCAGACCTTGACCAATTCTCACATTTACTGAATTACAAAAGATACACAAATTTAAAATCACCCACACTCAAATTAATCATTTTAAGGTGACAGGGATTTTATATTAGAAAATGTAAATGTAACAAATATACAGTGTATGCTCCCAGTCATACTCTGTTTTCAACATGTGCTGATCTGCTGGTGCTGATCTATTGGGCTTCTAGCTGCACCTGAGCTGTGAAATTCAGCCCCAAAGCCATGCCAGAGACTTTGAGAACAGAGACATTCTGGCATGAATACCCTACTAACCCTTTTCACAACTAACCCTAACCCTAACCCTTTTGGCTTTGGGCTTCAAGCTGATTCAAATTTAAATTTAGTTGTAAAGCACCTTGGGATCTACACATGAAGAGCATTATATAAAATCATGGCTTTGCTGTTGCTGTGGAACTGGGTTTCTAACCATAAAGTTGCGGGTTTAAATCTCATGTGTGGCACTGCTGTTAGACTTTTGAGTAATACTCAAAGTAATCCTGACACATCAGTGCATATCCAGCTGAATACGTATACAAAATGCAAAGGTATGTAAGATCAAACTCAGGGGAGGAGTTTTGTAGTTTTCTGTCAGTGCTCCCGCCCTTGTGTTTTGGTTTTTTTTTCTTTTCTTTTTTTTCCATGTGCTTTTGTTTTTTTTTCCCTTGTGTTTCTGCCCTGCCCTGCTCTCCGCCCTGTCTCCGCCTGATTACCTGCACACCTGCATCTCATCCCCTCATCAGACTGTCCCTTTATATACCCTGTTTGTTGTGCAGTCGTTGCTAGTTCGTAGCAGTAGTTTCCCTCTGTTTCGTCCCTGCCGTTTATCGTCTTTTGCTGTTTGCCGATTTCGACCTGCCTGTTTTTTGATCCGTTTTTTGCCTGCCGCTTTGTTTTGTTCGCCCGATCGTGCCTGCCCGTTTACCGACCCTGCCTGTTCTGACTTTCCCGTTTCTGGATTTTCCCTTGGACTGCCTCTCTGGTTTTGACCCTGCCTGTGTACTGGTTTTTCGATCTGCCGTGTGTTATCATTAATCTGCCCGGTAACCCACACTCTTTTGGGTCTGCGATTGAGTCCTAGCCTGTGCTCCCTGACAGTTTTCTTCCATATAAGGAAAGTAGTGGGAGGATTTTTTTTAGTATTAATGTGCTGATAAGCAACAACCCATGAATAAAAAGAACTTTTACAGCAGAAAAGTGTAAGAATACAGCAATAGCATGTTTCCATTAAAAAATGGATGTGACATGTACAGAATGGACGTAATGGACAGAAACACTGTGACATAACCACTGCCTCCTAACTCCTCCTTTGGACATGCCAGTGAGGAATCATTTTTCAGTATTTATACATTTTAATATACATTTTAATCAGAGGCCAGCTTCCCCCATCTTATAACATCTTTAAGACTGCAATAACCCATGCCTTATAAATGACAATGAACATTTGCTCCCTCTCTCTCTTTCTCTCTCTCTCTCTCCAGGTATATGTGGGTTCTCTGCTCCATCTGAGGTGAGGAAGCTGAAAGGCATTGTGGGAGAGACAGTCTCTTTTCCAGCTGCAGTGAAAACATTTGGATACCTCATAAAAGACAACAAGACAATTGCCAGGAATATTCTCCTCAAAGGCAGAGTGCAGTGGGACAGCAGCACTGGATTCTTCTCCATCACTGACCTGAAGATGGAGGATTCTGGAGAGTATAAAGTACAGAGTCATGATGGGGAGAAATTAGTAACTTTATACCAGCTGAATGTGTACAGTGAGTATCACCACTATATTCAATGTCCTTTCTAATTTATTACTGACATATTCTCTGTGTGTGGAGTATAAATTATGTGTGAAATGTGAATCTTGAGCTGTTTATTTGAGTACAGTATGAACTGACAACCTGCTCTGTCACACCCAGGGTGGAGTCAGGGGCCAGTGTGTACTGACCAGTGCTGAAGGCTCTCCTTACTTCTGTGTCTCTGCACAGTTCCAGTGTCCACACCTCAAGTGTCCAGCAGGAACAAGATGAAACCCACCTGCATTGTGCTGTGCTCTGTGGAGAACGGGAGAGAGGTCACCCTGTCCTGGCAGAGAGGGGGGGAGACACTGAACCACTCCAGCAGCCCTGATCTCAACACCTCCCTGTCTCTCCCTCTGGAGATAGAAGAGTACAGCTCCACCTACAGCTGTGTGGCTGCAAATTCAGTCAGTAACAAGACAGTCACAGCCAGACCTGAAGAATTCTGTTTTGGTGAGATACTGGGATGTTTCTGTTTTTAACAGGACCCAAAGACAGAGGTGTGTGTGTTTGTGTGTATGTGTGTGTGTGATTGTATGTGTGTGTGTGTGTGTGTGTGTGTGTGTGTGTGTGTGTGTGTGTGTGTGTGTGTACACAGTATTACTGACTCATTCACTGAGGGTGGCAGTGGTGGTTTCCTGCAGGGTGCATGTGATGTATCTAGTGCAGTAATGTAGCAGCTAAAGGAAAGCTGTTGCCTGCACTCCTCGGGTTTGCAGCTTGTCGCTGCTGGTGCCCTTGTGGTGAGCAGGGAAGCAGCTTGTGTGTGTAAGTCATCTTTCACCAGTACATAGCCTCTCCATATGGTAGCACTCTGCAGTTGAATGTTTTTGCAGCTCCAGGCAAATCAGCAGAGGATCTGGTAGCAGCAGCGATTCCCAGAGATACAGAGCACTCTAATGCATCAGCTTCAAATGCAGAACCATAAGGACTGTCAGGACCACCCTTTCCTCCCCACCTACTCCACCCAGCTCCTGGGGCAGCCCTGGTTCTCTCTCAGCTGGACTACAGCTCCCTCCTCACTGCCCTCCCTGCATGGCTGATCAAACCCCTGCAGCTCTGCTGCTCCATAATGTCCCCAAATTTCCCACATCTCACCCATCCTGAATCGATCGTCAGACTGAACGCACCGTCCAGGACAGAGCACTCAGCTGCTTATGAGTCCCTGCAAACCACCCTTACAGCAGAAGAACGGGCGTAACAGTCAACACTGTCATCTGTCAATGGCACTTTAGACCACGACCCCATTCAACAGCCTTCAGAATAGAAGACCAACTGTCTCCTGCCATACTGTAATGTAATACACTATTATTGAGATATTCACTCCACGTGGGGTGTAAATAAGATGTTAAATATGAGAGATATGAATATGGGAGTGTAGTATGAAGAGAAATCCTGTTCTGTCACACACTCTGTCACACACAGGGTGGAGTCAGGGGCCAGTCTGTACTGACCAGTGCTGAAGGCTCTCCTTACTTTTGTATCTCTGCACAGATCCAGTGTCCACACCTCAAGTGTCCAGCAGGAACAAGATGAAACCCAACTGCAGTGTGCTGTGCTCTGTGGAGAACGGGAGAGAGGTCACCCTGTCCTGGCAGAGAGAGGGGGAGACACTGTCGAACGCCAGCAGCCCTGATCTCAACACCTCCCTGTCTCTCCCTCTGGAGATAGAAGAGTACAGCTCCACCTACAGCTGTGTGGCTGCAAACCCAGCCAGTGAGGAGAGAAGCTTCTTCAGCATCTCAGAGCTCTGTAGGGAGGATGGTAAGGAGCAGATCTGGCAGGATAGGAAGGGAGGATCTTTGAATGTGGAGAAAGAGAGAGGGAGAGAGAGACACGATTATATACGGGCATGAAAAAGAAAATTATATTTCTGTACAACCACACTCAGAGCAAAAACAGACATCATCTGATACACAGTATCCTTTTTTATGTGTTGACATTTAGAAAAGCCATTTGTTTTGTTTCATATAGCTACATTATTTCTAAGAGAGGACTTTATTTATAGTGTGAATTGCTTTAGATTGGCACGAAAACTCAAACCCAATGAAGTTTAAGCTGAATATTCAGTGGCAGAGGACACTTGTATTCCAAGGACACACATCAAACACATAAAGGAATTCACTGTCACAAAACCAAATATGCCACAAGCACATTCATTTGAACATATTATTTCCACAATAAGGGGACATGACAAGTAATTATGCTAATGATGCCACATGTCTGCGTGGCATAAACACCAGTTGACAGCAGACGATTCCCAACACAACCCTAACACTTATTTTTTAAAGGACACCAAACTCCCAGCTTATTAAGCTCTGGACCACACTGCTGCTGACCCCTCTGCTCTGTCTCCCAGATACACATCCAGCATCCAGCATCCCTCTGATAGCTGGCATTGGAGCTGGAGTCTCAGTCATCATACCTGTACTGGGGACTGTCATCTATCTGAAGAGAAAGAAGACAACAGGAAGTGGAGGTAGGGGAAGTGTCATTTCTGCCATCATAGACAGGCCAGAGTAACTGCAGTCTGAGTCCTGTAACTGTGTAGCTGAGTGATGCTATAAGAGGCAAACATCTGATTTATTAATGTTTACAAAAGATACTTTCAATGCACTGTTTATTGTGTAGAGCAGTTACTCTGAAAGTATGTGTTTGTATGTGAGTGTGTGTATATTTCTCATCTTGTGCATATTTGTGCACATATATCTTGTAGGGAAGCTATGTGGAGGTGTAGCTTAGGCTTGTACACATCCGTTGTACCCTCTCCTTCAGTGAATGTCCAGCAGAACAAATGGAGTTAAATGGGGAACATCCTATTTGTCCTATTTAACCTATTCAACCAATACAAGCTTCTCTTGATAACGGTTTATGCTAAGCATTCAATAATTCATACATGTGTCTGAGATCATTAGGGTCAATGATTGGCAGATATGTATTGGTGTATTTATATTGCAGTTCCCCCCACTGAAATCACGTACGCTGATATTAACTATGGAGGCAAGAGGACACAGCGGCAGGTAAGTCCAGCTGAATCACTGAACAGCAGGATAAACAGTATGTCCAACAAGATTAATAAGCTTGTTATTGATCCATAATGCGCCTTTCAGAATACCAAGATGTCTGCTCACTCATTTTTAAGGCCTACGGCTTAGTTATTAGCCAGATGAAAACCTGAGACCTCTTACTAATACCTCCTCTTCTCTCTCCTTTCTCTGTCAGAACAGTCAGCCAAATCGAACTGGTAAGATTAAATACTGTCTGCTTAAACTGCTTTTAAATACTGTTCATTGTAAAATGTATATATGAACACCTGAGACATCCGACAATGTTGAAGCTGAATTCCTTACCCACCTTAACGTGACAGGTTCCATCCCATGTTTAGTCTCTAAAACTGCCCCTAGTCACCTGACTGTCCTGTAGCCAGTGCAGTATGTGCTCCAGACCCATCTAGATAGCACAGTAGACATTCTAAATGAATCATGAACAAGTTTAGGTCAAACAGAGGTTTTTTACCCTCTGTTAGTCCAACTTCAATTTTTAAAACATAGTGAAACACACAGTTCAGTAAGGAGGTGTTTGACAGTCTGTTGCGCCTAAAGACCCAGCTCTCCAGGGGCTGAGAGACCCCTCCCATTCATTCAGAGGATGACATCATCATACTCACAGGCTGACTGTGCAGCACTGAGCCCTAATACTCCCCATGCAACATCTCCCCATGTGCTCCTGTTTCAGGTGACTCTGCTGACGTATACGCCAATGCCAACCACAGACACCCCCAGAAGCAAAGGGCTACAGCTTGCAGCGTTTCTCAGGTTAGTTACTGTCTTTGTGGAACACAGGAGTTAAAACCCCAGCGACAGCGGGCTGCAGCATTACAGCTGAACAGCAGAGTCTCTGTGACCCCGTCTCTCCGTGACCCTGTCTCTCTCTCTGTAGGGTGAAGAAAGCTGTGTTTACTCTGAGGTCAGAGGATAAAAGCGTGGCCGCAAGGGAGAGAGTGATGTCATTTTTTTTATGTTTCATGGGAATACAGTGGCCCTGGACATGAACAGAATATTTGCCAAGTAATATTAGACTTGTGTAAGGAGGTTTTCCTGGAGCTCTTTTCACTGGTCAGATGGTCTCTAACCTTTGTTCAGTTTGCCTATAGATTGAGCACTGGTGATGCTTCTGTTCCACAAGTTATTTGGACATCTGGATGTGTTGGAGCACTGTTAGTCTTATTTAGAGACTGGTTCAGATTTTACACCACCTAGGGGTGGGTTAAGATTTAATAAGTACAAAATCTTAATCACACACAATTGTCACCTTCCAGTCCATTTGGTAAAAAATCCCAAATCATTAACTTCCACAGTGGGAAATTCAGTCCTTCACCGCATGTCTGCTACTGATACAGGATACTGGATATCTTTACCTCTGTAATTGTTGTGAGGTAGTTTCACTTTCAGTTTTTATCTAAAGTTAGGACTCTTTAGTAATTTCAAATTGTATATTAGGCTTAATCCACTGTGTTAACCTTTATACCCCTGCAGGAGCACTGAAGCACATCAAATGCAATCCTTCACTGTAACTGAATGCAGCCACCAGCTGTTTTTTATACTACAAGTCCCACGGTGCACCAGCGTGAAGTGGGCACCAATTGAAGGAAGGGTGCTACTCCACTTATGCCATCTCACATTCAATTTGCATTGAAACACAGGGAGGACAGTTAACCAATGACTATCTTACACATTTAAACAATTAACCTGTTTTGATAAAATTGGCATGAGCTTAGAGAGTGTATCAGCTAGAAAAATGTCTTAATTGTCTTTTTAACAAACTAACAATGTAACAACTAACAGTCTTTGGGGAAAGGTGAAGGCTCTCCTTCACACTGGTGTGCAGTGTGAAAAATGGCTGAAATCGCTGGTGCCACACAAGAGTATGGCAGGAGTGCATGCTTCAGAGCAGAGATGTTGCAGTTCAGTCAGCCTGATGTTCAATGGGTCATTACAAACCTAGAATGACAAAACTGGAAAATAAAATTGAATATGAAATAAATAAAAATCAATAACATTTTAAAACAGAACTTTATTGTACAATAGCTGCAGAATCCATGCATTTAAGGCTAACGTTAACTTGCTATATAGTTATTGATTAAAGTAAGAGGATAGCTCAAATTTAACTTTTTTTTGGTTTACATTTTTTTTTTGCATTACATGAGCCATTATTCACACAGTGCTTAAAATGCCCAATGCCATGCCAATAATGATGATATTCATATAACAGCTAGCCACCTAGCCAGCAGGTTAGATTGCAAGCCAGGCAACAATGTCGTACCATGAGGTCACAAGGCAGAGACCATAAGGTCACAAGGCAGAGACCATGAGGTCAAAAGGCAGAGATCTCGCTGTAAGGCTATGGGCCATATGAAACTGTGGAGTAATGTATCGTCTGTCAGAAAAGTGTGAAAGCTCTCTGACAAACTTCCTGGCCATGTATCTCAGTCATTTTAATTGTAACTTACTGTGAATGGACATGTGCATTAATGGTTACAACCAACAGAAGTGCTGAAGGAATTCTTGTAGCAAGCCAGCATTTGAACTCTACTCTGTAAGATAAACATGAAATTAAAAAGATGCGCGGTGCATGATGCGTGGTGCGTGGTGCGTGGTGCGTGGTGCGTGGTGCGTGGTGCGTGGTGCATGGTGCATGGTGCATGGTGCATGCCCACCTGTAGTGGAGATGAGTAAGAGGGGTAACGAGGAAAGTGACTGAGAGTGTGAAAGAGAGCCTTCACCACCTCTCCCTTCAACCTAATTGTTCATTGTTAATCATTTGTCAATTGTGTTCACCTGTGTTAATTTGTATTAACCAGCTTATTGGATAACAAGCCACACCTCACTAATTGATTAAATGCAGGTGTGGCTGGGGAACAGGGAAGGCACATTGTGTCTCTGCTGTTGGTGTATAGGCTGGTTTCCTTTGTTTTGTTTGTTGTGTTTTAAAATATATATATATATATTTTATTAACTTTTGTTCTTTTTGGGCTTGTTAATGAGAGAAGTATTGGCCAGCTTCTCTACAGAGAGAAAGAGTAAGGAAATCCAGAATGTTCACCCTGAAAAAGCAGTGTGTATCTGTTTTGTTAGTTTACTTTATTGTTTTAGTTTCTTCTATATGTGGAGGTGTATTTCAGGGTATATGTTAGCATTGTACTCAATGGTAGAATCCCTCTGTCTTATATATTGCATTGCATTTACATTTTGGTGTAGATATGCACTTGAGGTCTCACTACTGATTGTCCCTGACACTTGTTCATGCTGTATGTGGTTAGGTGTCCTGGTTATGCAATATTTGCAAGTCCCTCTGGATAAGAGTATTTGCTAAATGACAGCAATGTAATCTAATGTGAATTTTATTTGCTAGTGTCTAAAAGAATGCTTTGTTTCACAGCAGCTGTGAATAATGTGGGTATGTTTATAATTTGAGTCTTGCACCCACTACAGTCCCAGAGAAATTTTTTTTTTTTTTTGCATGTTCTGGATGCTCTGTTGTGAGATGTTTACCAGCATGAGGCACTGCTGCTGTACGCTTGGGCAAGGAATGTAAAGAACAACTACTCCAGTAAAATATCCAGCTATATAAATGGATAAAATTGATTAAAAAAAACACTAATTTATATAAGTTGCTCTGGATATGAGCATCTGCTAAATACCAATAATGTAATGTAAAAATGTGTTTGAGCAGTTCAGCACTGAAGACATCACAAATAGGACACACTATACAGTAAACAATGAAGAAATTAATAAAAATAGAGGTTGCAAGGGCCTTCATTATATTGCATTCATTTAGCAGATGCTGTTATCCAGCGCAACTTCCAGCACAACAGAGGTGTATCCATTCAAGATGAATGAGCAACAGTGTCAGACCAGGCTAACAACACTCGCAGACCAGCGAGTGTGAGCATAGCACCATTCAAGCCCTACCGCAAGTTACTAGAATAGTAGACAATGCAAGCTAAGTGTGCTACAATACATCACTTACTAAAACACAGAATTCAAAATGCATCACAATACTACACGTAAAACATCAAACACTAGAGGTAGCAGGTATTAGGGGGCAGCGGCTGAATCCAACTGAGATGCGGTATGAAGAAGTGGGTCTTCAGTCTGGGTCAGAAGATTGTCAGTATTGTCACTGTCCTTCAATGGCTTGCAAGCCCCAAACATTGAATATAATGAAGATGAATATATTGAAAAGATTATTTGATTAATAATAGTTTATTGCACACCTCCAAAGTGAGTACTGAGATTCAGTGTTTTGTCACAGTGCATGCTGGTAGTTGTATTGACAGAGTGCAGAAAGTGCACCAAGTGATAATAGCAATTTTTTGCATGCTGATTTCACTCAAAACTAACACATTGGTACAGTAATAAGAACGCTTAAATATTTTAAGCCAGTGCCATCAATGAGCCATTCCACAATGTGCTGGTGTCTGTATGTGTACTATTTATGAAACATACTGCACATTGTCAATAAAAATCCAGATGGGGGTACTTTGTGCGGGTGCAAGGTAATGTGGAAATTCTGATTATGACTTAGATGTTGTAGTAGATCCAGCTCTGTCAGGAAGTGTTGTAGCAGTTACAAAGGTAAACAGGATGCAGGGGTCGACAAGTGTTTAATACAAGTGGAAAAAGGATGTGGTAACGGCTTTTAGAATATTGTGTTGTGGTCACTGCACTCAGAAGAGAGAGCAGATTGCAGACTTGTGCCAGATCTGAAAAACATGACTTAGGAGGAGGAGCTAAAGTGCTTTATCTCCTCAGTGCCAGTAAAAGGACACTCGGGGGGATCCATTATTAAATGAGAAAATTAAGTCGAGTTTCATGCAATAATTTTGGCCACACAACCTCACACAAAATAAGCCAATATTCCCAAGCTCTGCTACCCAGTGATTTTCACATAACTTGGCATTGTGATATTTCATCTGACTGGATTAATTGAATTCAGACTTTATGCATACTTTGTGTAAAATAATATACTATTGGAGATTAGTGTCACCTTTTCCCCTTGCATAACAATATCTTAAGGGCAAATGTACACTTAAGGACTCATAGAGAGTATGTGTTTTGTGCATATGAGTAAGTTAATGGGCAATGTACCTTTCATGTAGTCACTGTCACTGTGGAGTGTGAGAGGAGAGGACTACATGAGCTAGCAGATGAAGTGTATGAACACAGTTTGTGAAGAGTAAACCACAGAGAGAAACCTCAATGAGTCAGAGTTTGAAGCGAAACTTCTGACAACGCTCAGAACTCAGGGTTGATTAAATATAAAAGTGGAAGTCACAGCGCTTAAACACGAACACAGTGAGAATATGCAGATGATGGTACCACACCTATCTTGCAGCCTGCAGCCAGCTCCAGCAGCCCTGCAGTACTGAGAAGTGAGCAGCTCCCCACAGCTCCAGAGCAGAGAGGAGAGATTCCCCTGCACCCCATTCTCCACACTCATCTCTCTCTCTGCACCTCATGCCTCCTTTGCTAGAAGGTACTGCTGAGCCTCCTTCATTCCTCTCACCTCTCTCTTCCTCCTCCTCTCATGCCATGAGGGGCCAATCACTCAGCTTTCCAGTTAGCCACTCCTACTTTGCTGTGTTGCATGACTTGTGTGGAGGTAGCGTTACTGACACTAGTGACAGGCTTTTTGACCCGTTCAGTTCATTCGGTGTGTTTCTTTCTCTGCCCCTGGGGTGGTGAATTGATGATAGGGCTCGATGAAAAATAGCGTTACTAAGCCGCAGGGTAGAGGACACGCTGTTTCGATTCAACTGGACATGCAGATGAGAAAATAAAAACGCAACCAATAAAAACAATATGATGTCATGGAATGCTCTTCCTTCCTTAATTCTACCAAATATTTAGCTAAATCAGTGAGGATGCTGAATGATGGTAGTTATTAGAGCAATGCCTCCATGAATGAATATTTTGATAGACTGCACTTATGTGCAGTATTTCAGTGCATGTGAAATACTGAAGTAATAAAAAAAAAAAACAGGTCATACAATAGACCTTTTTCGTCCACCCCCATCCTCCCCCTGCCCCTTTTAAAGTTGCAGAAAATGATCAAATGATGTTACTGAAAAATAAAGATACTGACAGACATATCATGTAAAAAAAATATTTCAGCATTCACAAAAATGTCAAACCTGTCCATACTTAATTTTACAAACATCTACCATCATTATTAGTTATTAGTTGGCTAAACTATATCTAGGCAGTAATGAATAAAAATGTCTTTCATCGCTGCATTATTTACAGCTATTTGGAGCAATTACAAGACAGATACGATATTACAGTGCAAGTCACGTCTCTGTGTGTTTTAATTCATTACATTCGCCTTGTTCTAGTCAGCCTGAATGTCCATTTCAGTTACGAGGACCGATAAGAGAGAAAAAGACCTGCTCTGTAAAGACAACGCTCTCTAGCGAGCAGCCTACGATAATGCAATGGCAGCTCGAGCAAAACTCTCACACTGACTGCATGATAAAACAGGCTACATAGCCGTATCAAATGAATAGCTTCATCGCCTCATCGTACTCATGTAATTGCATTTTATTCTGTTCCGGTTTTAGGCTCATATGACGTCATGAACGACTGACAAACGATATATTCCTTGGTAAAATATCTAGATATAGTTAAATCATAATTATGCTATACCGCTGAAAAATAGTGGGCTATTTCTACAATAACCTAATCTTAGTTTAAATGACATTGGAGACGTTTTTATTGCATGCCTCAATCTCAAGTATCAGATTTTTCCATAACGGAGCTATTTTGTAGGCTATGCATTAAATTGCAAAATATGAGGGTGGATGGAGTCACCCTGTGGTCGGAGAGGGAAACATTATGAATGAACAAGATTCACAGAATGAGGCGTAATTAAAGACTGAACTAACTGTATAAACTGAACGAATCAGTAGCGACTCAGTGAACTGAAAGAACCGGAAACTTACTGTAGGCAATCTAACGAGAATCGAGTTTTGGCAAAATCTGCCAAGAAGTAAAAATGCCACCGCTGCTGAAAGGTAGATTTAACGCAAAAAACGGCAAAGTGTGACCTGGGGGTAATCAGGAATGACGTGCACTTCAACTTCGTAATTGTACGTATCAGAAATTTCTGCGCTCAGGATTTCAGACGAAGCAAAACAGCTACATCACATGAATGGCGAATTAAATGACAGTATTTATTCGAAAAATCATATCACTTTGATATGATGCCTAATCTGTTCAAATAACTCCATTTTGAGACCTCAGCACAATAAATAATACAATGTGACACTAGATGATTGAAACCTCGTATTTCCTATTCCTATAAGTAGCACTGGGGGAGGAATGCATGCCAAAAGTACTTAAGACAATCTTCACCGTCACATAATTAACTAAATGAAGCCAACTGTTACCAGCGCGGCAGCCATACACACTTTTAACTCGATTTTTTAAGAGTACATGTAGCAGACCCTGCCGTAGAGTCAATCGGAATCTTCCTGCTTTGCGATGTGAAATGTGTTTCGAAATAACTGTCATGCACTTATACGTATTACATGTAATAAATGGCTTTTTGCAGATTTGCATGTAATCAACATGTATTTACACTTACTGACAAGCATACCTCCAATAATACAGCACAACATCTACAGAAACAGAGCAGTAGCTACCATTCAGATGCACTTAGTTTAATGCCAGTAGTTCACCCTCTGTAGTCACTCCCACTAATACAATTCAGTAGTACAGTAGTAGTTCAGTAGTTCAGTAGTAATACACACCTGGATGCGCAATCATTACTCCGTTTATAAAAAATGTAAAGATTTGTTATCTGACAAGATTACATATGCTATTCCTACTTCCCACCTATAGTTATAGCAACATATACAATTCATAGGCGGCGTGGGTTTGTGTGAATTTGTCAAAGAAGGCACTTTTCATCGTCATGTTTTTTTTTTTTTTACTATCGTTCCTTCCGCAAAGACCGTCATGACCTTAAGCAATCAGGTCACAATCCCATCGTCGTAGACAACAGAAAACATGAAATGTTGGTTAGTTTGTCTGATTTGGATTACTGGTATGTATGAACTAAATTCCTACTAGATCTTTTTAAAATCTAGTGTATCTTATATCAGTTATCGCTGGTATTAGAGGTGCCCGTAAAATAATTCGTTGAAACGAAATCGAAAGTAAACTTATGCATGATGGGCGCGCCTCCTTCTTTGTAAACAAAGCCGTTGTCCGGGATTCTATTACATAAAATACACTCAACGTTACATTTGTTTCTAGATAATTAGGTAGCCAAACATGCAATTTAAAAAGGTACTCCGGTAAACCTAATCTATCTCTGGTTTGTCGTGCGGTGTTGATTTAACTCCCTCTTCCTGGGACCTGCGTGCTCAAAATAAACTACCCATGCTAAAACTGGAAAAACCCAGATAAATTGCGTCTCTAACATGGAACAGTGCAACGCCACGGCTACATTTTGGCGTGGCTTGACTGGTTTTGTTGTATGGAGAACCCGTCAACGCGACAAAATAACTAAATGCAATCTAAAAAACTAGCACCTTACTATCAGCACACTATTACTGAAGACAACGTAATTTTTGCATCACTTTAAACACACTAGCAGCAAACTAAGAACCTACTCTGGTATCAGATTCTGCTGCCGATGCTAACCAGATTAGATGCATTATCTGCTTGCTGACAGCTGAACTGCTCTGTGATACCAGCAGGGGTGGGGCAGAGGCTTTAGGACCGGGGGGGGGGGGATTGAGAGGCTTTAGGACCTGGGGGGGGGGGGGATTGAGAGGCTTTAGGACCTGGGGGAGCAGCAGTGTCTCGCAGACCGGGAGGCTTTAGGACCTGGGGGAGCAGCAGTGTCGCAGACAGGCACCAGTGAGGCTGAGGCTGATTGCTGATCAGTGCAGGTGATGCCTGTTACCTGTGTCAGGCCTGTGGTAAAGCCAGCCTGGCTGATTGCTGATCAGTGCAGGTGTGGCCTGTTACCTGTGTCAGGCCTGTGGTAAAGCCAGCCTGGCTGGCACGTGGAATGGCAGGTAATTGAGGCTGGATTTGTTTGGTTCTGTTGTCAGTGCCATTGATCTGGAAGTGTTGATTTATTTTAATTGAAAGATGTGGGTTAGCTTTCGTCTTCTGTAATTCTCCATCAGAGAAAAATAAAAAATAAAGTGCTTACAGACAAGTCTACACTCTGGGTGCTTGTTTTCCTCTCCAGTCATTGCCTGCTGCCACATGCTGAAAATGGCCGTAAAGGAAATGCTCTGTATTTGAAGAGCAGCTCCATTTAAAACGGATACATGTGAAGTGGCCTATTGGGCATGTTCTGTGCTATGATATTTGTATGTCTGTGTACTTGTTTGTGAGTGTGTAATTATAAAACATCTGAAGCTGGCTTATTTCTCTGTTTTTCCAGGGGTGTTTGTGTCCTCCGTCCATTTGGAGGAGCTGACTGGCATTGTGGGAGGGAGCATCAATATCCCGAAGTCATTGGAAAAGGGGACTTTGATGTACAAAGGTACCGTTATTGGAGATGCCAACAACGGTAACATCAGAACCGACCTTGATAAGAGGTTCACAGGCAGACTGCAGTGGGACAGCAGCACTGGATTCTCCATCACCGACCTGAAGTTGGAGGATTCAGGAGAGTATACTATGCAGAATAATGGAGAAGAGTTTACATATCATTTGAAAATTCACGGTAAGTATCACTGTCTCTATGTATCTACTAATGTCGCAATGGCGCATAGCGTGTTGGAATGCTTGCACCAGCAGTTGGAACAAACTGAGAAAAAAAATGTCACAACTGTTCATTTGTGGTACTTCACATATAAAAAATCAACTGAGATTTACTCGTAGGAAATGGTCTTACTCCCACTCTTAGGTTTGTGTCGGAAACAGTTTCACCAACCACCCATCACAACATTCCAAATCATGGCACACAGATTTCCACTGAACCAATAAAGGGCAAATTACCATTTATTGAAGTTCCAAACGAAGATTCAGCAGTTTAATGAAATAACTTGGGAACAGCCCACACCTGGCCATGAAACAGCTTCTTAGTCAATTGTCCAATTACTTTTGAGCCCCTGAAAATGGGGGGACTATGTGTAAAAAAATTGCTGTAATTCTTAACGGTTTATATGATATTTTTGTTAAACCCATCTTAATTGCTTCATTTCAAATCCATTATGGTGGCGTACAGAGCCAAAATCATGAAAATTGTGTCACTGTCCAAATATTTAAGGACCCAGCTATGTGTTTTTATATATTTATATATATATACATATACACACACACACACAGTCTTTTACACTGTCTACACAGCTGCTATGAAATAGCCCATAGTTACACTGAATGAGCTACTCATTACTGCAGAGAGAATGACAGTGTGGGACAGTGATGGGGTGGCCTGCAGTACAGTGAGTGGCACAGCAGGACACACACTCTTACGCCTGTTCACACCACTTCCTTCCTCTTTCTCCTCCTTACAGAAAATGGAGCTGGAGCCGCTCCTGCTGCTGGTCATTTTTCGGTTCTTTCCTGTTTTTTTGTTCTGATTCTGGTAAGTGAAACTGAATGACTTCCTGTGTTTTGTAAATGAGGTGAGAGGATTTGAGTCCAAACATTGTAACCATTTCTTCCACAGCAGATCAAATTGAGATCAAGAAGCCGTTCTGTGCTGGCAAAGCAGAGAGGAAACTAACCTGTCATTAACATTAACAGTGTATGGAAATTCAGGGGTAATTCGGGTAATTCAGCCCACAGCATATTTTAATGACTGGTTGAGGCAGCAGCACATGTAGTGACTTGTCACACACAGCACTAGGCATGGCTTTCATTAGCACTCAGACCTCTCCATCTCCTGCTGTTGTATCCTGAACACCTAAACCCCACGTACACTCACTCACACTCTCACACTCACACTCACACTCGCACACACACACACACACACGTACACTCACACTCACACTCACACTCACACTCACACTCACACTCACACACACTCACACGTACACTCACACATACACTCACACAAACACAAACAGTTTACAGTGTTAAAGGTCATACAGAAAGTTATAATACAACATCACTTGTGAAGGAGCTGTGTTGACTTGTTTCTCCTCATCCTAAACCTGAAAATGCATCCTTTAGGTGAATCCCCAAATCCATCACACCCTGAATTTCTTTTTATTTTTACAGGTACAGTTTTTCCTGTAATCCCATCGGAAGTCCACATTTCAAAGCGAAAGCACTTCTCTCATTAGTTTTTCAGGTGTTTTGTGCTGACATATTAAAAGAAACAATCCATGTTATGTTCTAACTAGGGATGAAACGGTTACCGGTTTCATAGTAAACCACGGTAAAATTCCCGGCGGTTAGCATTACGGTTTCAAATTTTGATTATTATTTAAACCATGCTTGATTACCGCGCTTTGAAAAAACTCACGTTAAATACTGTCCAGCATCAACCAAAGTTAGCAACAGTCTCCCAGACGCATTCAGCATTATCATGATATTCTGAAATGTTTGACAAATTAGCCTACATTATACCAAGACTTTTAGAAAACAACATGCACAAGCAGACTCGACTCTTCCCTTTGCGCTTGATTTGCGATGAATAACGCATCCTTAGCGTCCTCACTCAGAAATTCACGCCTTCCTTATAAGCTCATTAAGCAACTTGAGCCATGCGTGGGAATGTTGGACCAGGTGGCTTAACTTTTGCATGTAGAAACACATATCTGCACTCCATTTTAGTGTGGTTTTTTTTTTTTTTTTTTTTTGGTTGACTGAGAAAGTAATGTCATCTATAAAAGATCTAGTAGACTATTGTACGTAAATTCATTTCGATGGACAGAATAGATGTGGTGACACATGCGTCACGTATCTGCAGACTCTATTCGCCCATTACACACTATAACACGTTACGTATTTTAGTCACCTAACCAACATATTTTGTTCTTTTAAAATCCAACAGTGGTCTAATTGGTTGTCCAACAGGAGAAACACTATACTCCTCTGTATTTATGTCGGTTGTTGGGCAATTACTATCACTGTCTTCTTAAGACTCATTTGTATTTATGTAAATTTTGCATGGGGTCGTTGCATATACTCATATGCACATTTGATATGGTTTTCATATGTTTACTGAAGGTATTGGCTATGTTATTATTTTAATGTTTATGCAAACAAAAAGCGCATAGTGCTGCTAATTTTATTTGTGGTTTTCAATATAAAACTTGGTTAAATGATTTCAGTTTGTGTATCAGTATGTTTTGAACATTTTCAGCACATTTTAACAATACCGCGATAATACTGATAATCGTGATAATTGTGCTCACTATAATAGCAGTATTAAATTTTCATACTGTTTCATCTGTATTCCTGTAGTAATGCTTTGTTTTCATGTATCTAACAGGCTTGTGTTTTAATAAAATTTGTTGGCATAAGTGTTGCAAATGTGAATTGATATTATTTGTTAACAAAATAAGCAGACTAACTATACATGGAACCCATTACATCACATTTCATTACATCACATTTCATTACATCACACTGTAGTCATTTAGCAGATGCTCTTATCCAGAGTGACTTACATACAGTAGGTTACAGTTTTATCCACTTTAGATGGATATTTACTGAGAGAGTTGTGAGTTAAGTACCTTGCCAATGGGTACAACAGCAGTGCCCTAGTGGGGAATTGAACCAGTAGCCTTTTTTGGTTATAAGCCCTGGTTCTTACCACTACACCACACTGCTGTGTCCCACTCTGTTAAATAGATTTAGAACCTGGTGCCTTAATCGCATGGTTATTGTACAGCTGTACTGTGCTAAAGATTTCCTCTAGCCGAGCTACAGAGGAAAAAAACAGCAGATAAACCATTGCGGCATAGTTAACTTCAGACACACAGGCCAGTTTTTTTTTCTCATGAAAGTGAAAGAAACCCCAACACAGCCATCTAGAGGGGGTTGTCAGGGACACAGTAAAATATCATAAACCCCAAAAGATTAACATGTTAAATTTTTCTCATGAGCCAACATGAAAAGTGAAATAAAAGAAAACATGTGAGAAGAAAAGCAAGACAGTGGTGAAATGTAGCAGTGTACTGCTATCATCAGTGAAATGCTAAAGCGAGCTGTGAAACACCTCTTTGCCCCTTCAGCAACTGAAACCTAGATCAAGAGCAGGTGGAATTAAAGGTAGCAGACAATCAACCCATTTAGCAAGATACTCATACGTCATTTAGAAGAAGCTTATAACCGTATTAAACCATTTCATGCCGCAAACCACAAGCAAGTAAAAGAACACAAATTATGAAAATGCTAAATGTGCTTCAGTTTTTATAGTCATGAATGTCAGGTTTTCTTATTTTCTTTTTTCCCCGATTTTCCGTCAGTTTCTTCAATTGTTCTCGTATTCACCACTGTATATCTTATGCATATATGAAATATATTCAAATGCAAACTGTGCCATATGATCAGGGGTAAATATTGGGCATAAGTGGCACAGGTTAGATTTATTCCACACCTGTATGCATTCATGAGATCTCCCTTTAGATGAGGGTAGTGGAACTCTGGCTCCTGGAGTTGGATAGACTCCTTTCCATTCTGTAGGTATCGGCAGAGAAATCACATCATTATTGTCCTACCTTATACGCATGTTTGGCCTAAACAAGAAAACACAAGGAAAAATATACATGAAATGAGCACATAAAACATTTGGATTAAAGAAAAGTGTTTCTCTCTTTTTTTTGCATTAAAATGACCTCAGGTAATGACAGAAATGTAGGATATCTTAATTGTCAGCATTAAACCTTACCAGAATCTTTAGCTGCTCCAAGAAAGCGAACAACCGCCATGCTATCATGGTGCTGTGATTCCAGTTAATGAGCCTTTCATTACAATTAAGAACAACATCACACCCTCTCTACCCTATTCCTGTCCTGCATTCAGTTCTGAGATTCTGTGATTAACTCAGCCATATAATTATCTACATCTAATTATCTATAATTACAGCCGTTATGTGGAGGTCTTTTTTGCAGTATACACAATAATTAATATTAATTCAAACCAGTCATGTAAACATATGCTGCCGTCTCAGCTCCCAAATCCTGATGGTTCACTTCAGGTTCTGATATCTCAAATGTACTGCAGTACATGTGACACTCCCGATATCTCAAACAGCACACTGAGAGGCTGTCTGAATATCATGTGTGTCGATATTTGTCTGAAACTTGTGGCCAGCCGAGCCGTGTGCACGTTAGCTACGGATACGAGCTCACTAATCTGGCCACTGCACCAGTCCAGCAGGACTTGGAGCGTTCAAGCCTTTAGCCAGCATGACTACTTGTTGGAGCATCACGGTTCAATAAGTCCACACTTGCAGTCCAATGTCCAAAAACTCTCAGTCTCAGGAGTGCCTTGGTGAACTTGCTAAACATTACCAAATCCAGTTACATTTGGAAGTCATGCCTGTCATGTAAGAACAAGATTGAGGTCATTCCTGACACACAAGCTGTGTACAAGCTGTTGGATCCTCTCCTGTTTCCATCTTTGAAAAAGACTGTCCAGGCTTCAATAACAATTATCCGCTGTAGTCGTGAACGCTCTTTCAACACTCTCAGGGACCTCCACACATGGTTGCATCATGGGTCTGACACGTCTAAAACGTAGCTCTCCTCTCAATTAAAAAAGCATGCTAGAAAACATAGATGAAGGTGTCACTGACTGCTTTGCAAATCTGCATCAAAGAAGCTACCCTTTGTCCCAGCCCTGTCCTAGACCTAGAAAATAAGGTAGGGTAGTTTCTTGTGATATTTTGTTGCCTAGGAACATGGTTTAAAGGCAAATGGATGTTTTATGCACTTGAATATATCACGTTTGTGTTTGCTTATGTGTAACAGGGAAGTAGGGGGCAGAGATGTTATGTTTAGCAACATTTAGGCCACTGTCACCTCCAGAACAGTGATGCAATTCCTTCAGTTCAGTGACAATAGGGAGAAAACTCAATCAAACCTTCCTTCCAGTCCTTTAGTAGTTTTTTTACAGTCCTTTAATGCTTTCACAAGTGCTTTATAATTATGCTGTCATAATAAATAAGCTGTTATAACTGTAATACTATGGTATTTGCATTAATTAAATGTAACCCAGTATTGTGAATTTATTCATTATTTAAAACTGAAATTACATCTAGGGCTGAGACCAGGGTGTTTGCAATGTCTAGACGTGGCCCTTGCCTTCGTGGACACCGTATTGAAGCCAAACTGCTTCCATAAACATGTCGGTTTTGCGTTAGGTTACCTTTTAAATTGTTCGATAATGCGGTGCACATGACACTCCCGATATTTCAAACAGCACACTGAGAAGCTGACCATAGTTAGATAAATGAACGAAAAGAGGCGCATTGCGTGTCCGCCGGATGGTAGCTTACCAGGCGCAATAATAAATTACGTAGGTGTTTTGACTTTAGTGCAATGATCGTTAAAAACGAACTCTTAAGTTACTATAAAGCGCGTGTGCAAACCAAACAAGATAGCGGGACGAACATGTCTGTTGTTTGCCTGCTGATTCGTTAGCCATAGTATTGCTAGTTAGCGAAATATCTGGCTTTGTTCAGTATATTGCAGAGTCCTGTGTTAGAGCTACAGATCAGCAGATGGGTTTGGAAAATTATAAATTACCTGGTTTGCTAATGACCAATTAACTAGTTATATGGTATGCGGTAATGTGGCAGGGTGGTCGGGCCAGCAGCTATGTCCTATAAATCGAAGATCACTGGATTGATAGGCTACACCTCATTGTATCCTCGAAGGTGAGTTAATTAGCTGTGTCTAATATTAAAACTATGTAATATTAATATAGTATCATCGCTAGCACGTGCTAGGAGACTGGATCTCTGCAAGATCATTCAGAATGACAATTGCCCCCCCCCCCAAAAAAAAAAAAAAAATTCCTATCATGTGCTGGTTACCTACACTGGCCACAAGGTGCTGCCCAAGGACAGCTCATGCTGTGCTGAGTTGCAGGTAATTAAGGTGGAAATACTCTAATGCAGCCTGGGCATGGTCAAAAAAGAACAGACCTGTAGAGAGTATGGATTAACACATGTAGAAATCACTGGACTTTTACAGGAGATGTGGCCCTAATTCCTATTTACTGTATGAAAGTGCACTGTGTAACACCAGGTAACTTCATCATTAATTAGTGGGGAAAATGAATGGTTTTTGCTTATTTAGGTGTGTCTTGGCAAATTTTTTTTTTTTTTTTTGGGGGGGGGGGGGGGGGGGGGGGGGCTGCTGGGCTTCTGATCTTTGGTTTGGTGTGTTATGAGTCCTTGTGTCCCTTTGGGTGGGTGGTTTCACCTTGTTGGGTCGGTGGGTTTTTTTGAGGGTTCAGACAAGGGGCTCAGGGTTCAGAGAGGGCGCGCTGGCTTCCTGATGTGCCAGAGTTTGTTGTAGTTTGTCATGTCTAGGATGTTGATGAACTGATCTGTTTGATATTTTCTTCTGACGTTTTGTTAGCTGTCGTCGTAGTGTTGTTTGGTGTGAGCTGCGCCCTCCTCCTTCCTGCCACAGTGTCTGTTTCTTCTCTGGACTGTCTGAAGATCCTGAGGTGGTTATGCTGGGGGAGGTAGGGGTGTGCTGTGTGCTGACCTTCAACACTTTAGAGATGTCGGAGTCAGTTTTTTCTTTGATAACCACATTTGGGGATGTGTGGGGGAAGGTGTGATGAGTTAAGTTGTTCCTTTTTTTATAGCTGTGTTGTGGGGCTTTAGCTTTAGGAAGTAGATGGCCTGGTAGGGTTAGTGGGGTGGAGGCTGGACCAGGGCATTGCCATGTTTGGCCCTGTTGGCGTAGTGCCACTGGCAGTCTGTACAAAGAGGCCCTCTCTTCCACAGAGGTTGCAGCCATCAGAGGAGCCTTTGATCAGATGGTCAGCACAGCCCTTGCATCTGAGGACCTTCAGGCTGCGGCTAAGTGGCGTAGCTCAGCGCAGTGCGTGCCAAGCAGCCTAGCTCAGCGCAGTGTGTGCAGAGCGTGGGCGCGCTGTGATACACACACCACCCTGCTGCATGCTGCTTTTTTACACAGCCTGTCAGTTACACACAGCTCTGGGCAAGGGCGTGGAAAGGCCACGAACCACCAAATGAAGTTTTAATCGGACCATGGCTCAGCCAGCAGGCTGAATGATCCCATACAAAAACAATATGTAGACTGTTTTTCCTTATGTGGAATATCAGGGGTCCTAGCTTACAGGGTTTCAGGGTTCAGCGGAGCCAGACATTTTCAAAAACCCCTTGTGTTTGCCTTCCACAGTTAATCGTGTCAAAATTTAAATTGTAAGCTAAATGTTTGGAGTCACTGAGGAATGCTACAACTGAAAAGATTCTCACTGAAGCCTATTCCTGTCCGGTTTCAGTTCCTCAGCATGAAAAATTAAACCAAATCAGAACTCTGTCTAAGGACAAATGCTTTGAACATCAATTTGCAGTTACTTTGGTGCAACAAAATAATGTTTTAAGACTTTTTTGTCTCTAAATAATATTTTGTGACATCACAGTAATTGGGTCAAGAGGCCCTTGCTCCGCAGCACATGACTAATCTGACTAATCATATGAAAGGCCTCTCCCAGAAACACAGAGTAAAGGGTGCAACACACGTTACGATTTCAGACCTGATTAATCTCTCATAATCACCCTTCCAAGTCTGCCTTTTGACCTCTGAGCAGATATCAAACACACTTGATATTCTGTTTACAGAAGAGGAATATCAGAATATCAAGGAATATATAATAAAACAGTGAGAGGTAAGGTGTTTTGTAAACTAGATATTTACATATCTATTATAGCTCATTTAAATAAGTGGAGAAGGTGACAATACGTGAACTTTGAAAGAAGTAAAGTAAAATTTGCTGAAGTTGGGTTCCACAGTTTTCCCCAGCTTGACCAGAAATATGTGGATTTTAGCTGAATATAATACAAGTGTTTGCTGTTCTCCAGGGGAATACTGAATTTTAGATCAGATTCAAAGTCATAGAGGTTCTTTGGAATTCTGTTGATTTCAAGTTAAAATGATCCTGTCAGATTTAATAAATTATTAATTCATATGGAAGTCTCCACGAACTAGTGTCCGTGCCTTTCTTTAACAGGGTGACAGTATAGAGCTCTTCGATGCTATTAAAGTTACAGAACTTTTAAAGCATAAATCGGTTGTTGATGTATTTTCAAAGTTAGCAGTTGTAGTTCCGTAAGAGCTTAAGGCATTAAAGCCGTGTGCAGCTGGTGAATGTGAATGCACTTTCTGTGGCTTTCCACAGTGCTGTAAAAAGCTGACTGAGTTAGATTTCTGCTTTGTTTGTCATATTTGTGTTTAATTTAGACTTCTGTCAGCGTGTAGCTTCCTTTTTTGGGGCGCTTCTCAGTGCTTATGTGGTCCAGGATCAGCTACCCCAAAACAAATCCTAAACCCTACCACTTCATGAAAATGCTGAAGCGTATCCAGGGGACAATACATGGGGTCTCCATCTACACTTAGTCATGGTGTGGGGGCAGGAGCAGCATCTGTAACAGCTCGGTTTGAAGTGCAGAGTGAGAGATGAGTGTGGAGAATGGGGTGCAGGGGAATCTCTCCTCTCTGCTCTGGAGCTGTGGGGAGCTGCTCACTTCTCAGTACTGCAGGGCTGCTGGAGCTGGCTGCAGGCTACAGGGTGGGTGCTATAGCTCCGTGTGAATATTCTCAGTGTCTCTGTAGTCCTGTTTATGCATGGTAACTTCCTCTTTTATTTTATCAACCCTAAGGTTTAATACCACGATCAGAAGCTTTGGTCGACGTGTTTTTTATCTTCATGTGTTTGTGGTTTGTTTTTAACAGTTGTTTAATTTTTTTCATCCTGCAACTCTTGTACCCCTGGGTCATGCACTGAAAAGAACACTTCTAATTTTATACAGTGAAGTTTCCAGTAAGCATTGTGTTAGGCCCAATATTAATGTGTTGTATTGTGGTAAGCCACTCATTTTTTAATTCCTACTTGACTATACAGTTTCTGCTGTGGTGCATTGTAATTTTTATATTCTGGTTTAATCTGTAGTCTCCGCTGTTAAAGCCTGGAAGACTGCAGGGTCAGGTCTGTTCTAATAGCAGTTTACTGTAGCCTATAGCTGAAACAGCATAGCTGCAGAGGTTTTATCTGCAGAGTGGGCTTCAGGGAGTAGAGCTGCTCAGAGCTGTTGCACAAGAAGACATGTCACTGTACAACAACAGCCGCACATTATTTCTGCTGCTTGGAAGTTATTGCTTAATCTTGTTAGAAAAGATCCAAAGTTAAAAACATGGCTCTTCTTTTCAGAGAGAAAGAGGGAAGTGTGCGGCGGTGGTCTCTCCACTCAAGCTGCGAGAAATGTGTGAATTTTCTCTCCCGCTTTGTTCCTGTTTCTGCATGTAACTTCCTCTTATAATTCATCAACCGTGTCATTTTAAGTGCTTTTAATTGTTTTTTTGTCAAAACCTTCGTCTGTCTCACTGAGGTCTGTGTTTGTGGTTTATTTTCACAAGCTGTGTCATTTTTCTACCACTGTCTGCTCTTGTATTCTAACCTTAAACCGCACCAATCTATAACTGCATCATTTCCTACAGAGGAAAAATACTGTTTGTGTGCTGATGTTTCCCTCGCGTGTGAAGCGCTGAGCCCCGTGAGCTGAATGTTAGCATCTGTAGTCTTCAGCGCTGGTTCCCCCTTAGCGCACCGTAAGGGTCCGCTCCCCCCCACTCCTGCTTTACGACTGCGGCTCCCAGCCTTCAGTCAAAACAGCACCGACCTGCAGCAGCTGTATTCATTAACTGGCAGAAATGGCCGTCACAGAGCAGAACTGATCTCATTTGGCAGAGAAACAACACAGTGGACCAGTAGCTTTTTGAGGTTAAATTCTTTTTCGTTGTTTATGAATCTGATCTAATGATAAAAAACATTGCTGTACATTAGAAGTGGTAAGAGGGAGGTATGTGGCATACAGAAGACATGCAGACCCCCAAATGCGACCTGCTGGGTATCCTACATAACATGGTTATCGCACAGTTCAGTCCTAATCTGTGACCTCACTCTTCAGATTCACCAAGCATTTTTGCAGGTAAGCAGTGAGCTGGTGGGTAGAAGTGTGATAAGATGGTTTTTCCCCCATGGATGATATTTGCTATCTTGTTTCTTTGGTCAAATTGTATTCATTTTCACTATTTTACAAAAGCTCCCATTTGTATCTTTGTATCTGTGTGTATTTGGTGCTTGTGTGTGTGTGTGTGTGTGTGTGTGTGTGTGTGTGTGTGTGTGTGTGTGTGTGTGTGTGTGTGTGTGTGTGTGCATGTGTGTGTGTGTGTGTGTGTGTATGTGTGTGTGAAATTTGGCAACTGGCTACTAATTCAGGCCGCGGTTGGTAATTATCGGCTGAAATCTGGGGCAGCCACAGCTGCACAGTTGTCTGAGAGACCTTGTGAGACCCAGCTCACACCACTCCACACCCCCCGCAAGATGTTATCTCAGCAATGACCTAGAACCACTTACTGAAAGCAGCTGGTCTTTCAGCACAGCACTGTATGAACCCCTCTACCAGCCGAGACGATTGAGCCCCTGCTGTTATGCATAAATGAGCACAGAATGCTGCTTCTGCCTCACATCACTGGTTCCAGGGCCAGAGATGCAGACAGCGGCTGGCGGCTGCAGGTAACGGAGGGACGCAAAGGAACTGATTGTTTCACTGATTGTCTGAGAGACAAAGAATTGCTCAAGTGATCACTGAACCACAGAGTCATCCAGCTGTAAGCAGCACCTCTCTGGAGGATACCTAGGGACACAGGACAGACGGCAAACTGAGGACATGGCCTGTTAGTGAAAAGCAGATGTTCAAAAGGGAAGTAGCCCACGTTTGACGAGGCTGCATGCGCTCCAGCCAAGTTTCTTTGAAATCTAATTATAGTCCTGGGTCTCGCCTTCAGTGGTGGCTGCAGAGTCTGGCAGCAGCAAAGAAGGACTTCAAGGTGTGAAAGAGCAGTGGCCTCGGCATGTAAACCACAAAAACTCAAACTGCGCTGATAAAAGTAACTTTTTCATTTTCCAGAATAGTAATTCATACAGATAATGTGTAAAATAGCTTCTCTGATGGAAATCCTGCATGTATCAATTTATCTGCTGAATAATGTAATGTAATGTAAATTTACTGTGTGCTGGAACATTTACCAGATCCCTTCCAAAATAGATATCATAAAGGTCTAATATATGAGGTCTTTGTTCATCAGTTTTGAAAAGTATCCAGGTTTCATAGGTATTTTTGGAAATTCCAAGGCCAACATCTGAATTGAACTTATTTTTATGGATTGTAAAATGGTAAAAGAAAAAAAGAGTGTTCTGCCTTAAGCAGTGTTTCAGGGATTATGTCCTTTGAAAAGGAATACTTTATTTCTGTTATACATATCCTCTTATCTGTATTACTGTGCTATTTTTATTGAGACTTATGAAGGGTCCTGGAATAAATGGGAGTAAGGACACATCCAGATACCAGCCACAGGCAGCCTGGTTACAATGTGTCCCAATATGGCTGCTTCCAGCTGCAGCATGACCTTCATATGTTCTAACAACTCATCAGGTGCCTGTGAGCTGATTGAATGATGTCATTCACAGACATGCATGTCCTCCAATGGGAGTTTGAATTTGTTAGGATTTGAAGTGTAAATTGGCTATTTGTTGCTTAAGCTCACCCTGAGTGTGTAATGCTGCTTCAGAAGTCCTGTGACCTGTGTGATTGCAGAGGATATGGTGGTGATGCAAGCTTAATGCTAATTTCAAAGCCCAGATGAAAAATTTTAAACATGGAATGATCCGTTTGCTGACTTTTATCTGAAGCTTGTCAATGAGTTTAGTTGTGCAAAGTGTGAAAATGGCAAGTCCTGTGATTATGGTGTGAGCTCGTAAGGTGTAGCTTTGAACAGGAAAACACATTGTTTGATCAGAGAATAGAGGAAGGTTATATTGCTAATGATGAGCGTAATCATTATGTAGGGGTTTGTGATGAACGTCAGATTCTTCTTACAAGATTTAGTTTCATTTATCTGAATCCCAAAGGTTCATTCAAACACAGTATCCAAAGACAAACAGCATTTTTTTTCAAGGAAATATCCACCGCTAGAGCATAAGAATACCATAACCCTAATTTTTAATGTTGTGTGTGCAGTGTAGTTATGAGACAGGAGTATGTGGGATTGATTGTTATTATATAGTCAGGCAAATAAGAAATGAAAAACTCCAGTGCTGCTGATGAGAATGGGAAAGAATTAAGCAGGAGTATAACCATGCTCTAACTGAGGAAAATGTTCATATTGATTGTGTTCCTTTTCTTATAACCAGTTGTTTTCAGTAGTTATTTTTATTTTCATTCCATGTTTGTTTCTAGTAGTATTTTGAATATGAATCTAAGTTACTTTAAACATAAGGCTGTACTGTACTACTACAATAACAATAATAATAGATTGTGCTTAACGATGGTAGAATTTTGTTTTGTGGAATACAGAATTCTTACAGATTAGCTGTACAGAACTGCATATTCAGTGTGGTACTGTGTGGAGGGGTGTTGAGTGTAAGACACTGTGACATCATGTTTGTTGTAGCAAACAAAGGCTGACTGATCCAACAAACTGCAGTGATTATGGGTTATGAGGACAAGAAGATAAGAAGGAGATGAAACACATTTGTGTGTTTATTTTTCAGACATATATTCTTACAAACAGAATACACAGAGGTTGGCATGAATAATAATTAATGCTCATGAAGTCTTTAACGGTTAGGCAGATGTGAACAATTTGATAACAACATTTGAAAGACATGGTTAAAGAAATCATTGTTACAAACATGAACATTTTGATTTTTCAGATACTGAGACCTAAATAGCAATGACAATATTTTTGCAACTTTTACAACAAATACAATTTCAACTTGCAAACCAGCTGGTTTTATTCCTAACTAGCTCCTTACTGAACTGTTGCTCCAAAAATTGACATGAACAAAAAAAAAAAAACTGCAACAACTTCAAGCTAGACATCCAGGTGTCCCACAAACTCCTCACTGGACAGCGACGAGAGCTCTGATTAACGTTCAGACTCAGCATAGCTATCTATCACTGCCCTTTTTGCAGAAAAGAAACTATATGCCTGGTCACATCATTTACTCATCAGATATGTCGACTAGTACGTCTTCCAGGGTAATTTTGTAGCTGCAAATTCTTCAGGGAGCTGAATTTCAGTGTCTTTCTGTGTATCTACAAGCGTGACTCAGCCTCCTGACATTTCCTCCTTCCTCTTCTCTCAGTGCTGCCAAAAGAAAGACTCTGTCAATATTAATACTGCTGGGAATAAGAAATGGTATTATAGGGACAAAGAACAGTGATTCCACTGGTATTAATAATTTTGCACAGGGTGGGGAGCACCTGCAACAGACTTATCTCAGCATGCTGCAAGCAACATGATTCGCAGGGGAACAGAACAGAAGTACTCAGACCACAACAACCACCAGATGAACATGCGATGCTCCCATTCTCTACCCCCAGCTGCAACTGTCTTTGAGACTTTTGCTTGTTATGGTTTAGTGGTTCCTCAAATTAAGGAGGAATGTCTAGGCTGGGTTGACCGTAATTGGCTTTCTTTTGACCTTCTTCCAGGAAAGAAAGCTGAGAAGGTGTGGTCTCATTCCAAAAGGTAAAAAGAAAAAAATGTACTTATTTATAAACCTGTCTAAATCTAAATCAATTATTGTGAAACATTTCAAACTAGCTAGCTATGGGAATGAGTCAACAACATTATTCAACAAAATGATTGTTGCACAGAATGCTAGACTTTGGGCTGCAGAGCTGTTGAATGATTAGAATTGTCATTGGGTACTTTCTCCTAAGCATAATAAATACATAAATGGATCAAGAACATTTCATATTTCAGAGATAATCCTGTACCATTTTAGCTTCCTGAAGAAGGCAGGTAGAAATTGAAAGACCATTGAAAACCAGATTAAGAGACGATATGCAGCTGTGACCATGTGACCAAGTCAGATATTTGTGTAGTTAGGAATGGAGACTAATTATATTTGCAGGAACTAGTGTGTTAACTTCATATTGGATGAAAGAGAAATAGCTCTGTGATTCATGATACCCAAGTTACAATTGTTCCATTAAGTCAGCTAATATGCTGTGATTGTGGACTCAGCGTATAAGAGAACCTGAAATCCTGCCTGAGACTGGTCTCCAAAGGTGGATCCAAGCACACATCTCCTCCTGCCCGGCTTCTGACTGATGCTAATGACCTGAAGAGAAACAAAATCATCTGATGAATGAAAGCGAATGAGTGTGAAGAAATGCTAACCTCACTGTGTGGAACTAGGCCAGAGAATTGTTGTTTTCCTAAAGCTCTTTAGTAGAGGGAAGTGGCAGAAGAATATTGACAGGAAACAGGCTGTGAGCGAGGTGGGCGGCAGCATTGATGGACAGATCTCCCTGCAGACAGGGGTGCAGACTGCTGTATGTGTCTGTTTAAGAGTGTATAACTACTGCGGTGTCAGTTATCTGCTGCTGAAAGAACTTCCAAGGTTAGCAGGAACTACAGTAATACTCCCTTTTTAGCATCACAAGTATCTTTGCCACAGGACCTTGGACCTGCTGCTTCTGTGCATCACTGGGGGATTGCTGTCGTGTTTGATGGATGATCAGGAAAAAAATCTGCTGTGCTCTCGTCTGTCCCATGACAATTCAATCTTATGACTGTTGTTTCCAGAAGCAGCCACAATTAAAGGCATAACTGCATACTGAGTTTGCTATCACCTGTTTTTTTGGCAGTCTTTTTACCTGTTTTTAATGTTTTTTTTCTTTCGGTACAGACAGAGTAACAGACCCAATATCAGCCCAGTCACCAGTATGAACTCTGCCAGCCTCAATGCAGCCAGCACAGTGGCACACGGATGGCTACCTTGGGGGGGGGGGGTAAAAAAGATATAACCCTCAATTATAATCAGATAATAAGTCACATTAACAGTAAACAAACAGCTATGGCAGGCATGAAGAACAATTTATTGTCTCAGATTCCAAATTTAAAATATATTAAAGTAAGATTTTTTCCCATATGGTCTACACAGTATTGTACATCATGACAAATTAAAATAAACATCCAAAACCTTTCAAAAATATAAAAATGAAACTACAGCCACACTGCCTAGGGCATTTTGCAATTTGTTTGAGGTATGTTTCACAAAGCCAGAATGTTCGGCTATTCAACAAAAATTGTTTTGTGTCATATCTGTGATTTGTTCATTTGCTACGAAGTAAAAAAGCTGGGTGAACATCCTCTAGGGGTTGTACTTTTTCAAGGCACTGTTGTTGTGGCAGTGACTGAAGCCTCTAGAATACTATCAACCTCTTGTCTTGGACGCATTCAAGAGAACTATCAGTATCTATTCTCAACAAATTCTGTTACTCATTATTTTGGCTACCATGGCTAGAAGAAGAAACCTCAGTGAGAGGAGTGATTGTTGGAGCAGGTTTGGCAGGAGCTTCAGAGACAAACACTGCTCAACTCCCTGATGTGCCTAAGATGATGCTGGCATGGAAGTCTGAGGGAAAGACACCATCAGCAAGGGGCAGCTGTGTCTGAAAGTGCATCCTTTTTGACTGTGATGTCTGTGCACTGGTTTTAGAAGCAAGGCAAAGCAGACAAACAACCCTGAATCAGCTGACCGCAAATATCAATCTGGGGCGTGAGCAGGCAGTTTCATCACCATCAGACTTTCGACAGCCTCTGAGAGGGGACTACTATGGATGTGTTTCAGAGCATAAACCCTTATTACACAGTAAAGAGGTGCAGAGGACACAGGCAGTGGTCTGCTGAGCAGCGGTCAGGTTAAAGGCAAGGTCAGATGAGTCATCCTTCACTCTGTTCTCAACAAACGAACGAGTGCATGTGACCTGTGCCAAAAGACACCTGTAGGCTCGGGTGCTTGTTTCCCACAGTGAGTGATCCTGGCGGCTCTGTGTGGGGTCAGGTGCATTTTCCTGCCACGGTTTATGTCCACTGAGCCGCTTAGAAGGCAAGGTTAACAGCACTAAATACAAAGCCATTTTGATTGATGATCTTGATCCTATGGGAAAGCATTTCTATGCTTCCATCCATCTTTGAATGGTTTTATGAGTGTGATAACAGTGTAAACCACATGCCATGGCCCTCTCAGCCACCAGATCTCAACCCAGTTGAACACTTATGGGAGATTCTGGAGCAGTGCCTAAGACAGCATTTTCCACCACAATCAAAAAACACCAACCGATGGAATTTCTCAGGGAAGAATGATGTCTCTTCCCTCTATCAGAGCTGCAGAGAATTGTAGAATCTATGCCAGGGTGCATCAGAACTGTTTGGGTGACCCAGCACCCTAATGACACACTTTATGTTGCCGTTTCTTTTATTTTGCAGATACCTACAGTTTGAAACCTAAAGTCATGTCTGACCCGGGGCCAGGTCGGTAGGGAATATTGCACCACGGGGCTGTTAGTGCAGAGAGAAGCTGTGGCAGGCAGAGGAGAGCACAGGGGAGGCAGCGTACAATGCCATTTCCATGGCTGCCCGTACTGGCAGCCCGAGTCCAGAGCAGGAATGAGTCCAGGACAGAACGCTGTGAGTGTTTCCCAGCCAACAGCACACCTGTTCATGCTAGCAGGGTGTTTATTTCAAATATAGTCTGATTCCACCTTGTCACGGGTTTGGGATAAAAGTTGCAACTCTTTCAGATAATACTTGAATGTAGTTACAGTTAATACTAAAGACATGAATTCTGTGCCCAGCAGAATCCTGCTTGATGGATTCCAGTAGAAGTGAGATGTCAGACCTAAAGATGTCAAAATGTTTATGAGTTGTTATGCTCAGGCAATGGAACCAACTTGAGGTTGGTTTAAAAACAAACATGGAAGGGAGAGATGAACACACACTCCCTTTCCAGAGTAAACATGGCCAAAGGAAAAAGATGTTGTATATCATTACCAGTTTCTTTTTGGTCACTACAGAGCTCTGAGATGTTGAATGTGCTTCTCTTCTCACTGACTGGGTTGTTAGCCACACAGCTGTAGGTGTAGCTGTACTCCTGTATTTTCAGAGAGAGAGACAGGGGGGTGTTGAGATCTGGGCTGCTGGTGTGGGACAGTGTCTCCCCCTCTCTCTGCCAGGACAGGGTGACCGCTCTCCCGTTCTCCACAGAGCACAGCACAATGCAGGTGAATCTGATGTTGCTGCTGGACACTTGAGGTGTGGACACTGGATCTATGCAGAGACACAAAAATAAGGAGAGCCTTCAGCACTGGTCAGTACACACTGGCCCCTGACTCCACCCTGTGTGTGACTTCATATTTCACACTTTATTTACACTCCATACAGATTGACAATGTTTTTGTGTTGCAGCTGACAGCACAGTGAACCTAGTCGTGATACTTACTGTACACAGTCAGCTGGTAGATCTGTGGCTTATTACCCTGTACTTTATACTCTCCAGAATCCTCCATCTTCAGGTCAGTGATGGAGAAGCGTCTGGTGCTGTTGTCCCACTGCAGTCTGCCTCTAAATCTCTCATTGTACCTGAGTAAATTATGATTGTTCACTTTGGCAACCCTGCTGTTGTCTTTGATTAAGTATCCAATCTGACTCACTACAGCTGGGAAAGTGATTGTCTCTCCCACAATGCATCTGAGGTCCTCAGAAAACACAGAAGACACGCACACACCTGGAAGGAGAGTAAAAGACAATAAAAATGAGATTTTCAGATAACGAAACTTTAATAGGCTCCAAATGAGACTAAGAGCTTGACTGATAAGCAACAAATGTAATCTATAAAACAGAGGACTGTAAAGCAGCTTTGGCCTGATGGGTGGGGCAAACTATTTATTGACTCCTATAATCAGCTCTGGTGAAATGCCTTCATGGCTGCATGTCTCTGCTTTTCTATGCTGCCATAGTGTATCCTTACCAAACAGAGCCCATTAAACAACTAACCAGACTCACTACCCCACACAGAGGCTGTGTCCCAATACGAAGTCAGCTGCCCTAGAAGGCAGCATTTTCACTATTTTCACAATTTTGCACACTTGCCCTTCGTAGGCATGTCCCAAACTGAAGTCATCATAAAATGCGTCTTTCTAAGGTGCCTTATTTCGGTTAAATTTGAAGGCAGCATCCAATGTATCCGTCGCCAGGTAGGGTATCCCATAAGTCTTTGCGATTACCTCTTCTCAACTTCCGTTAAATTAATGGCGGCTGAAAACACCGCAGCGGTAGATGCGGCGGTAGCAGAGGAGCTCATTATAAATGTCCGTTTACAGTGAACTCAATAATTTGTTGCGGTTATGTCTAAAAAATACATTGTAATTATTTAATACACTGGAATAATGTACGTAATGTTTTTAAGCCTCGGTGAGCTTTCCGTGAGCTAGCTAGCTTGCTCGTAATCCCATTACTTTCCAATAGAACAAACTAGCTGTCAAGCTAACATAGCGGTAAGTTGGTTGTTCATAAAACAAAGGTGAAGTCTTTTACAGCTACTGAAATACTTAACATGATAATCTGTTTAAATTGAAAAAAGTAACTGATCTAGTGGCTAGGTATTACACGATCGTTAAACTCGTTAAACTTTCTCCAGGGACGCAAACGATCTATGACATCATCCTGCCTTCAAAGTGTGTCCCGATTTTGTTGCCTTTTGAGCTTCCTTTTCCGTTAGGATGCTACCTTATAGGGAGCTCACTTCTAAGGATGCAGGCAGCAGGCAGCTGACTTAGTATTGGGACACAGTCAGAGTCACAGCCCCAGCCAGACTCACTGCCCCACAGAGTTACAGCCCCAACCAACAGCCCTTATCACGCACATCATCAACACATCACTTACTACTGGCACTTTCCCAACTGCATTAAGCAGGCTCAGGTAACCCCACTGCTCAAAAAGCCTATACTCTTGAATAAGTTGTTTTCACCCAGGTTTCTGTTTTCCTCTCCCAGAATGACTTCTTGAATGCCAACCAAAGTGGCTTCAAAACCAGCCACTACACTGAGATGGACCTCCTGTCTGTTGTCGACACCTTGCCTCCAGGTCGTCAGTCCTCATTCTGCAAGACCTGTCTGCCACTTTCAACAGGGTGAATCACCAGATCCTCCTGTCCTCTCTCGCTGATCTGGGCATCACTCGCACCATACTCCACTGGTTTGAGTCCTACCTGACAGGTAGGTGTTTCGGGGTATCTTGGAGGGGTGGGGTGTCTACATCACAATGGCTGCCACCGGGGTGCCTCAAGGATCGGTGCTTGGCCCCCTCCTCTTCCCACAATACACAACATCACTGGGCCCAATCATGTAAGCACACGACTTCTCCTACCATTGCTATGCCAATGATACACAGCTCTAACTCTCATTCCAACCTGATGACCTCACAATCTCAGCACGGATCTCTGCCTGTCTCTCAGACATCTCAGCCTGGTTGACAAAGCACTGCCTTCAAGTTAAGCTGTCTAAGATGGAGGTCCTCGTCATCCCAGCCAGCCCGGTTGCTGGGTCCGGGAAGGGGAGGACAGGAGTCGGTAGCAGGGTGGGGAAGGAGAACAGCTGCAGGCGGGAATCATATGACCGTTTTTGTTTTTATGAATTTGAGTGTGTTGTGTTTTTTTTTTTTGTAAAATAAAGAGCGTGTTACTCCTACTCACCTTGTCCTGGTGTCCTTGTGGCGGGCGGATCCGTAGAAGGTAAAGAACTGGTAGGGGCGGGGCTGGGTACTTTGTCCACTCCCGACATAAAGTCCATCTTAACCTTACGTTCGGAGTAGCTAGTTTCAAACTAGCGCCGCACTGAGATCACTTAAGACGCAACTTAACTAGTAGTGTGTAAAGCGATCCTTCATCAAAATATTGTCGCATTTAATGACGTTTCTATCGTTTCAAGCCAATAAACGGCACCATACAATGTAAACAGGAAATATGGCATTTTCAACATTTGCTGTGCAGAGTAGCCTGCATGTGTCATTGTGCTGATTCAATTGTTCCAGCCTTCCGAGTCAGAGGGAAAAAGGCCTACGTCTGTCAAGTTTGTAATAATCATAGACAATTTTTCCTCTTAACCTTTCATACAAGCCTGATAGCTGCCCGGCTGCCCTATATGAATGTACCCCATTAGGTGTGTGTCTTACAAGGATGGCGGTGTACTTTACAATAAAGTAGGCTACTTAAATCATATTCATTTCTTGTGTATATTTATTTTGTACCAATGTGCATTTGCTCATTCACTATGGTTTGTGGAGTGCGCTTTCTCTCGAGGTGCTGAAGGTTGTCTAGCAACAAATTTTAATGGAATTAATAGAATAACTTTCACTGAACAACCAACAAAAGAGCCAACCGGAGTTGCAAACCACATTAAAACTACACAAGAATGAGGAAACAATAAGAGGTAAGTTAACGTTATAACAATAGTAACAGAAGAGTTATCAAGGCTCACCCTAGCTGACTTATTACCATAATCTTTAGTGTAACATTGTACAAATTGGCAATAACAAAAATGTGTTATGCCAGCCTGTCAGCTCTGTTAGCTAGCGTTACGTAGTGTATGCTTCGCTTTTCATTCAATGTATAACAGACCATGGTGTTATATACATATTTCAGGCTTGGCCATGTCTGGTGAACGTAAAAAATTTTCACTCATGATGAAATTATTTTACTAGCCAAACACAAGGAGCATAAATGCCTGTTGGAGTCCAAATTTAATAATGTTTTTTTACAGCAGACGTTGCACCTACGTAGAGTTAGGTGTAAGTTTTAAGATATAACTTAAGTCTACATTGAACGTATTTGATTTGGTGCAACGGTATAGCTGCCCCCATAAAGTCCAAGGCCTTGATGCTTGCATTCAGAATTCACTTCAAGCCTATGTTCCCTCCCAACCACTACGCTCTGCTACCAAACGGCGTCTGGTGGTCCCGTCACATTGCCGCACAAAATCACTATCCAGAACCTTCTCCGCCGTTGTCCCCCAATGGTGGAATGAACTTCCACATTTCATCCGTTCTGTTGAGTCCCTCACTATCTTCAAATAAAATCTTAAGACAAAGCTCTTCCACACTCACCTGAACACTTGAAATACTAAAAACTAAAGCAATTTCTTATGTTTAGTTTTTAGTTTCTAATGTTATGTTAACTTAAACTTTGTTTTCCATAAAAAATCTAATGGTTTCGTGCATTTTTATCTCTACCAGCTAGCTTGTACCTCATCTGGCTAACTATTGAAACCTGGTCTTACAGCGCTTCTGATATTTTTGACTCCATATATGGCTTTTTGCTTGTGTTGTACTCTGCCTCACTTGTAAGTCCCTTTGGCTAAAAGTGTCTGCCAAGTAAATGTAAAATGTAAATGTAAATGTAACCAGACTGATTATACTACAACCCCAACTAGACTCACTACCTCAGAAAGAGTCACAGCCCCAACCAGACACTACCCCACTGCAAGTCATAGATGGCTTGTTTTGTGTTCTAGATAGGGTGACCAGACGTCCTGTTTTTCCCGGGACAGCCCCGTATTTCAGCCCCTTTTCACGTGTCCCAACTTATTCTGAGAAAATCTTGATTTGTCCCGTATTCGTACCATATTTCAATTGGTTTTCTGACTGCAGTTGCCACGGTGTAGGCCCTGTCTCCTCCTGCACAATGAAGGCACAAAGTACGTGGACATTTTATCAGCACCAATCACATCATATCATACAAAAATCAGATATCCCTGCACCCCCAAAACATGGGTGCGCAGCACGCGCTCCCGATTTAAATGTTACAAGATGGTTGATTGCTACCGTAGTTCGAGGGATGGCTAAGGGCTAGCCAGATAACTACGAATTTCATTAAATATGTTACAAAAGTGAGCTTGTAGCTTCAACGAAGACCTTAAAGGGGAATTTAAATTTCTCCAGAGCGATCCGTCGGTTTCCGACGCAAGAAAAATAATCTGTGTTACTTGTGTGGCACATTTTTCCATTGCACGCGGAGGTCGGAATAATATCACCCAGCATATCCACACCAAGAAACACAAGGAAGCTGAGAAGAGTAAGTGTGCTACCCCAAATGTCACAGAGTTTTTTGTGAGACAAAATTCAGAATCCGACAAAGTTTATGCAAGCGAAGGACTTTTTGCGTATCACTCAGTGGTGCACGGGCACAGTTTCCGATCTAGTGCCTGCACAGCTAAACTGATCAAGTGTTCATATGTCACATTAACCGTGGATGCAACAGATCAAAAGGACATAAAGCTACTCCCCATACTTGCGCGTTACTTTCCGGCCATATAGTAGTTTTAATATTATAATAGTTGAGTTTTCATCTGTGCCTGGTGAAACGTCGGATATGCAAACGGAATGTCTTGTTAAATTGATTGAAAAACTTTCTCTCGGTGAGAAAGTCTTTGGGCTTTGTGCAGACAATACTAACGCAAATTTTGGTGGTGCTAAGCGGGCCGGGAGGAATAATGTCTGGAGGAGGCTACAGGGAAACTCAAATGTAAGTAATACCCATTGTTTTATTTTTCTTTTATTTTATTATTGCTATTAAGATAGTGGTCAATGTGCCTGAGTAGCACCATATAACATGTTTGTGCTGGTGACGTGTTTGAATAGCATCATCTATTACACTAACTCACGTGTGTTTTATTATTATCTCCGTCTACTGGTGTGTGTTTGAGTAGCGTTGTCTACTGCAGTACCCTTGTGTGTGTGTGCATGTGCACAAAAGCTCAATATTATAAATGCACCTATTGTGCACTTTTTTTGGGGGGGGGGCGTCATCTGAAGTGGGGTCCACCATCCTGTATTTGCCTCCAGGGAATCTGGTCACCCTAGTTCTAGAGAATTGTTTTACATATACTACTGCTCATTTAACTTACATAAATTATGTAATTCAGTCTGTTTAAGAGCATGTGAATTACAACGTATACATATGAATTTCTTCCTTTTGCAAGCAAAGCACTCTATCAGTGCAACCAGTCCAAGGTTCATGCAAACAACATCTCCTGTGATAACTTAGGATATGCAAATGCCCTTTACCCAGTTTACTCACTTCCTGAATAGAGGGAGTGCATTCTGTAATTCTGTCACTCTACCCGCATTTACTGTCACGGGAAATGTACAAAAATACACAACTTCGAGGAAAATAGGAGAGTTTTGTTTGAAGATGCGTGTGGACCATACGGTTTATTTCCGAAAACAGACAGGCGTTAATATAAATCCCTTCTTTACCGCTTTATCTAAATTGCCACGCTCATGGCATTTCCACTGCTTTCACGCACCATCGCAGATAAGTTTGTACTGAAGTACAGCTCTAGTTCCGCTGGTATATTTTGCTTCTCGTTCGAGTGAATGCCATGGGGCGTCATTGAATGAGTTCACATTTTATGTTTTAACAAGGCAATTGCGGCGCTTGAAGTTTTTTTATTATTATTTTTATTTTGATGCACCATCGCCTGTGAAAGGTTTGTACGTATTTGTGGATTCGACTATTCCATCACAGGATGGCTTCACTCGAACTATGAAATGTACCCACGTACTATAAGCCATTTCTTTGTCATGTGATTGCAATTTAATAAACAAATACCAATGGTTACATTATATGTTTTCCTGAATAAAATATTAAAAAGTATAAATCCCACCTGAAACCCAAAGGACCCCCAGTAGAACCGCTGTGCGCCTCATCTCTGCAGCTGAAGAGTTTTTTTTTGGGAAGCGCAAAGCCGCGTGCGGGTCTCTTCAGTTTCGTAGTTCTGACTTTCACACATACGGACTCCTCCTCCTGTTTGTAATATTTTTACTCGGGGTTCAATCAGTTTTGAAGAACAAACGGCAAATTTCAAGGCTACATTTCTAAATTGCTTGAATAATATGTAGTAGGCTACGTGTTCATATTCATATCTATGTATAATGACTGGCAGATATAACTTTTCAGTTTAGTTTCCCCTCATGTAGAGTGGGTGCTTCAGGATAGATATACATCATGGCATTAAATAGGGATGCATATGAATGCTATTGTATGTATATCCTGTTCTATAGTAGACAGCACTGATGACCCTGACTTCACTCATGTTATACCAACCTGGTCAGAGGACTTCATGTATTAGAAACATTTTTCCAGAATTATACTTCAGTGCCCAAATTCAAGTAAAACCCAATTCATATACATCATGTTGGTGATATAGAGCCATGGTACTGAAACAAGCATGCTTTCAATCAATACATTTTTATTGATGCACATGTTCAAACGTAACACAAATGAAATGGTCACAAGATTTAGGCCCCCATCATGGTGATCAGCTCCATATACTCTATGTAGAAGTTCACCTAAGTATCGTAGAAACACCTTGGAGACAGGAGCAAAGTGAGAAATACAGTATTATAAAAGTACATTTCTCTGATTCAACATTTACAGCATATTATGACATGGAAAAACAATAATAATAATTCTCTGCATAAAACAATACATTTCACACACCAACATATCTTCCTTATTTTTCCTTTTTTTCCTTCCATTTTTATATTTTTTATATTTGGGATTGGTATACTCCCACAAAAAACAAAATATGTGATGATTTTCTCCATTGTGGTCACAGTTTTATCTTCTGACTTCAGCATAGACGCAGATGTCTTCACCCTACAGAGAGAGATGGGGTCACAGAGGCACTACTCTTCAGAGAGACGGAGTCACAGAGAGACGGGGTCACAGAGACACTGCTGGTCAGAGAGACGGGGTCACAGAGACTCTGCTGCTCAGAGAGACGGGGTCACAGAGACACTGCTGTCCAGAGAGACGGGGTCACAGAGACGCTGCTGTTCAGAGAGACGGGGTCACAGAGACACTGCTGTTCAGAGAGACTGGGTCACAGAGACGCTGTTCAGAGAGACGGGGTCACAGAGACGCTGTTCAGAGAGACGGAGTCACAGAGATGCTGCTGTTCAGAGAGACGGGGTCACAGAGACGCTGTTCAGAGAGACGGGGTGACAGAGATGCTGCTGCTCAGAGAGACGGGGTCACAGAGATGCTGCTGTTCAGAAAGACGGGGTCACAGAGACGCTGTTCAGAGAGACGGGGTCACAGAGACTCTGCTGTTCAGCTGTAATGCTGCACAGTATGTATTAGCCTGCTGCCCTCTGAGTTTTAACGCTCCACAGTTCAGACTCCAGTGTTCCCCAAAGACGGCGTCTAACCTGAGTGACAGTGTGAGCTGTGGTCCTCTGCTTCGCAGGATGCTTGTGGCTGATGCTGGTGTACACAACATCATCAGTGGCATCTGAAAAACAAACATACACCTGAGCATGTGCAGGTTTAGTGAGCCCTAAAGATCTTACAGTTGTGTCAAGAAATCAGCACAGACACTTTCTGACCTCAGGAGCTGATCCAGAATGAAAATGCCACAGGAAACAACCTTACGTCATAGGTCTGCCATTAGATGTCCAAAATGCTATTAACAAGTTTGTGTGTTTTATAAGATTGTGTGCTGTAATACTGAATGTTGAATGAATTACAGAACTGTTACCCACAACCCAGTTTATGCATAGTTTTAGGCTCTTCTGAAATGTTAATGTTATGGGTAATAAGAAATGTTCCTAGCTTGCAAGGGATAAGGGTGTTTTGAACAAATCATCATTACCTTTATGGTGAAGAGTTTCCTCAATCAACAAAAAGTTCTGCTCAACATAGTTTCTTGCTAACTAACCTTTGTAATAGTTACAAAAATAATGTCATCAGACAAAATTAAGCAAAATCAGCAGCGGATTCAAAATAATCAGAACCAGTTCAGAAAAATTACTAGTTTGGCGCTGTTTTTTTAAACACTCTGTTTCAACCTCATTGTTCTTTACTCTTCAGGTGAGTTTAGAAGGTCCTGTGTTACATTACAATTGTTCAGTTTGAATAAATCATGTGAAACACGGTTTTGATGGACGGGTTTCCAGTCTCACCAGCTTTCCTCTTCTGCCTGTTCTGATGAGGAGAGAAGAGAGAAGAGCAGGTATTACTACAACACTATATACCATGGCAATACTTTATATGGTTACAGATTTACACAGGGTTAAAATCTCACGACTATTCCCTTAATCTCATATTACTTATTTATTTCCAAGAACACTGTGGGTGATAAAAGCAGGGCCCCTGCTGCAGTCAGCCTCACAAAATGGCTCCTCCTGCCTGTCATTCAGTGACATGTTCAAAATGCCGGCAATTAAACACACGGATGCAATAAATATGCTTTATACTGGACATATCTGACAGAGGATTACAAATGTCCATTTTCTACAGGGCCCCTCCATTGAATTTGTGATTAATGACCCATTTTGCTGGGCATACCTCTGTCTGTGTCTTCCTGGCTCTGTGGTTTATATCAGCGTATGTAACATCACATGGGGCATCTGGAGTAAAAACACCAAATATACTTGCACACATATTCATAATGGCTGTTATTGTTTCATTTACATATTATCATATTAAAATTTACATATCATTTTACATTGAAGTTGAAGTAGTTACAGCATAAACAGTCATCTAATATTATAACTTTTGTTGTTTTGAAATGTTACAATTTGTTCAATGTTATTGTGACATGGTTTTGACATTGCATTTTACACACCTCATAAAAATATAGGTAATAAGCAATGACAGAATAAATAATTCATTGTTATCAAATGTCCAAATGTGGCAGCAGGAAACATCAGAGGAAGGTGACAGAAGTACAGGAGAACAGGGAAACGACCAGCCAGCCATGGGTACAAACTTGCTATTACTATAGACTGAACATGAAGAAGGCTTTGTTTTCCCAACAGAATACAAAGTATTGTTACCAGCACTGGAGGAAGGAACTTCTCATTGTAATGATAATAATAGCAATAAGCAAGGACAATTAAGATGGAGAATAGGAAGAAGACTAGAAAGTGCAAAACAGTCCCCTTTTTTGCTGTTTATTGTGTACAGTGTGCTGTATCCCCGTGCTAACTCCTGCCTGACTGCCTACCTTGTCCCTCCCTGCCATTCCTTCATATGTCACCCTGGATAAGAGTGTCTGCTAAGCAAAAGTAAAAAAAAAACTATCCAAATGGATTAGAGAATCACCTTTCCCAGCCCTGTGTCTCCTAGGAACATAGCAGGGCTCAGGGCTCAGGCTGCAGATACCCTGTACTGTCTATTACTATAGAAATATGATGTCTCCTACCTCCACTTCCTTTTGACTTGTTAATTCTCTTCAAGTAGATGACAGTCACTGTTAGAATAGCTAACAGAAGCCCAGCGCCAGCTCCAATCACAGCTATCAGAAGTATAGATGATAGGTCTGTTACAGAGACAAACAAATCACAGGGCAAAGTTAGTTGAAAGAGTGGAGGAAACATTGGGTACTATGTATGTAATATACTAAATTATTGCATTTGCAGAACGTCTACACATTTGAGAGTGCTATCACATGATCCAATTTTTTTCCAAAGTTCTTATCAGCAAAGACTCAATGAACGTCAACATCAACTGCACCTATGGGGTAAAGGGCTTAACTCTCAGTGCTGTGTAGGTATGGGGTAAAGGGTCTGTAGCAAAGGGAGAGAGCACTCACCCCACTGGCCTCGAAATCAGGTCTACGGGTTACCAAACTGCATCTTTGACTGCAACGCCAAAGAGACAGGCTCGTTGGTATGGCAGTCAGAGCGCATACTCAACTGTAGCACTCCGCCACAGGGTCTAACTCTCAGTGCTGTATAGGTATGGGGTAAAGGGTCTAACTCTCAGTGCTGTATAGGTATGGGGTAAAGGGTCTAACTCTCAGTGCTGTATAGGTATGGGGTAAAGGGCCTAACTCTCAGTGCTGTATAGGTATGGGGTAAAGGGTCTAACTCTCAGTGCTGTGTAGGTATGGGGTAAAGGGCCTAACTCTCAGTGCTGTATAGGTGTGGGGTAAAGGGCCTAACTCTCAGTGCTGTATAGGTATGGGGTAAAGGGCCTGACTCTCAGTGCTGTATAGGTATGGGGTAAAGGGTCTAACTCTCAGTGCTGTATAGGTGTGGGGTAAAGGGCCTAACTCTCAGTGCTGTATAGGTGTGGGGTAAAGGGCCTAACTCTCAGTGCTGTATAGGTATGGGGTAAAGGGCCTGACTCTCAGTGCTGTATAGGTATGGGGTAAAGGGTCTAACTCTCAGTGCTGTATAGGTATGGGGTAAAGGGCCTGACTCTCAGTGCTGTATAGGTATGGGGTAAAGGGTCTAACTCTCAGTGCTGTATAGGTGTGGGGTAAAGGGCCTGACTCTCAGTGCTGTATAGGTATGGGGTAAAGGGCCTAACTCTCAGTGCTGTATAGGTATGGGGTAAAGGGCCTGACTCTCAGTGCTGTATAGGTATGGGGTAAAGGGTCTAACTCTCAGTGCTGTATAGGTATGGAGTAAAGGGCCTAACTCTCAGTGCTGTATAGGTATGGGGTAAAGGGCCTGACTCTCAGTGCCGTATAGGTATGTGATAAACGATCAAACTCTCTTATTAACACCTTGTTTGTATAGCATTCAAAGATACCATTGATAATATTAAGGCTGAGACAACATAAAAAACTATCAATAATTTTAAGTACTCCTTGAGATTGATAAGAAATGGTCCATAGTTCTGCACACTTTTTCTCTGTCTTTTTCACAGACTGGGTCAGAACAGGCATAGCTGATGCACAATCCATCCACCATCCATCCACAAGTCCATCACCCTCACTGTAACTATCCACTCACTCACAGATCCTCCCTTCCTATCCTGCTCCTTACCCTCCTCTCTACAGAGCTCTGAGATGCTGAAGAAGCTTCTCATCTTCCCTCCTTACTGGCTGCTTCTTCAACCACACAGCTGCAGGTGAACAGCTGAACTAACAGAGTGAACTGAAAATCTGTATCTAAAAAGCAAAGATGGCTGATAGATAATATGGTGTTTATCAGGTGCTTTGTGCTTACTTTGGCCACTTTGGTCAGTGCACTCCACTCTACAGAGCTCTGAGATGCTGAATGTACTTTTCTCCTCACTGACTGGGTTTGCAGCCACACAGCTGTAGGTGGAGCTGTACTTTTCTATCTCCAGAGGGAGAGACAAGGGGGTGTTGAGATCAGGGCTGCTGGTGTGGGACAGTGTCTCCCCCTCTCTCTGCCAGGACAGGGTGACCTCTCTCCCGTTCTCCACAGAGCACAGCACTGAGCAGCAGCTGCCCCTGGACCCTGCAGCTGTTGTGTTTGTGATACGAGGCTTTGACACTGGCTCTGTAAGAGACATACTGATCAGCAGCATCACTGATGAACAGTACAGGCTCATGCATTCAAACACACACACACACACACACACACACAAGATAAGTAGAGTGTCATACACACACACACTGATTAGTACATAATCACTGATGCACTGTTTGCTGCAACAGCTCTGATACACACAGGGCAGACACACACACTTTTTCTATCAGTGTTTATCAGGGAAATAATCTGCTTTTATGTTTATCACAGACTCTGGAGTCTCTTTATCTGTATATTATAACAACAGTTGTTTCTGTTTGCTCTTGTTTAATTCCTGTTAAATAAAGAAACATCATAGTATCTCACCAAAGCAGTAGTCTGCAGGTCTGACCGTAACTGTCTTGTTACTGACTGGGTTTGCAGCCACACAGCTGTAGGTGGAGCTGTACTCTTCTATCTCCAGAGGGAGAGACAGGGGGGTGTTGAGATCAGGGCTGCTGGTGTTCGACAGTGTCTCCCCCTCTCTCTGCCAGGACAGGGTGACCTCTCTCCCGTTCTCCACAGAGCACAGCACAATGCAGGTGGGTTTCATCTTGTTCCTGCTGGACACTTGAGGTGTGGACACTGGATCTGTGCAGAGACACAAAAGTAAGGAGAGCCTTCAGCACTGGTCATTACACACTGGCCCCTGACTCCACCCTGTATGTGATTTAATATTTCATATTTTAGTTACACTTCATGCACGACTTAAAATGTTTTAGTAATACAGCTGACAGCACAGTAAACCTAGTCATGATACTTACTGTACACAGTCAGCTGGTAGATCTGTGGCTTATTACCCTGTACTTTATACTCTCCAGAATCCTCCATCTTCAGGTCAGTGATGGAGAAGCGTCCAGTGCTGTTGTCCCACTGCAGTCTGCCTCTAAATCTCTCATTGTACCTGAGTAAATTATGATTGTTCACTTTGGCAACCCTGCTGTTGTCTTTGATTAAGTATCCAATCTGACTCACTGCAGCTGGGAAAGTGATTGTCTCTCCCACAATGCATCTGAGGTCCTCAGACAACACAGAAGACACACACACACCTGGAGAGAGAGACAGAAGGAGATGTGGAAAAAAGAAAATTTTATTTTAAATGAATATGTCCTTATTGTATTATTGTATTTAAATATGTATTATTGAAATTATGTCCTTATTGTAATTGGTGATTGTTACAAGTGTTCAGTTTATTACTGTATACAAGATATTTTAATGAGATCTGCAGCACTCAAACCTTTTCAGTCATGATAAAACATGTATGAAATTAAGAGATCAAATACCAGTTTTCTCTTAGATTTTCAGGTTTGTAAGTAACACAGCAATTGACAATATAGTGGTTTTGTATACATACCAGCCCTTTGAATTACAGCATTTAAACATATCATGCCATGTATTCTTTATATGACCTGAATTATCAAAATTCATACCTGTGTGCAGAGAAATTTTATGAAGGCATCTCTGTGCCATAGCATCCCACATAGGAACTAGTTTAACACCAGGACAGTGATGGTGAGGGAGTTGTAACATATTATGGTCTATTATACACATGAGTAATTTGGTGGTTCAGATCACTGGTTAGCCAAGTAAGTAGTCCAGCACACTTCCTGACTTTCCTCTTTCAGCTGATTGTGCTTTGAATCTGTTCTCTCACACAACTGTGCCCTAATAAGCAGGGATTCTTTTCCACTATATTTATACAATGGCTGTCTTATGATGTTCAGTGTGGATAATCCAGTAAAATGTAAGAGCGTCTGAGCATCTGTTCATGTGGCTCTGGATAACCAACCAATCCTACCACCACCACTTAAAACAAGAGCAACTACACGAGCATTGTGGACCAACAACATCATGCCCAGAAACGCAAGCAGACCTGCACTCATACTCATTTCTGCCAATGTTGAAGGGATTTCTACTGCGAAACAGAACATCTTAGCCGAGCTGTGCTGCAATCTCCAGTGTGACGTCCTTCAGGAGACACACAGAGGAAGTTCCAACCACCGCCCAACCATACCTGGTATGGTCCTGGTCACTGAACGCCCTCAACGATAATATGGCAGTGCCATATTCGTTAAAGCAGACTGATTTATAGAAGCATTATTAACTGGCATTAAAGTGTTTCATTTATTCTGAAGAGAATAACAATGAGGTTCTTACACTTGAGCTACACAACATTGTAGTAACTTCTGTCTACAAACCACCACCAGTAGACTTCAAGTTTTCCCACTCTGTTCCAAGTGCACGCAACAAACCTCAAATCATCACTGGAGACTTTAACAGCCAAAGTACCCAACGGGGGTACAAAGAAACCAACAAGGATGGTGAAGCTGTAGAGAAATGGACACCCACCAACTCAGTCTCATTCATGACCCCAAGCTCCTACCTTCATTTCACAGTGCCCGTTGAAGACATGCTTACAGTCCAGATCATGCTGCTGTCACCAGCAACATCGCTGGAGCGTGCAAAAAGTTTGTATCGGATCCTATCCCTCAGAGTCAGCATCGCCTAACTGAGATTAAAGTTAATGCTGCAGTAACACCTACAATAGTGCCTGTTGGAGGGCGCTACAGCTACAAGAAAGCTGACTGGATTTGGTTTCACAAAAGAACTAGATCAGAAAGTTAGGAGGATTGTCCCAACTTCAAAGAACTATGATAAGTTCGATGAGCTAATAAAGAAGACTGCTCGAAGACATATCCCACGAGGCTGTAGAGTTGAATACACCCCTGGACTTTCAAAGGAAAGTGCTAAACTCTATGACAACCATGTAGACATGTACCAGACCGATCCTCTCAGACGAAACAACTGCAAAAAGCCAGGAAGGTATGGGAAGCATTTCTCAGGAATGCAAGAAAACCTGGCATTCCTTGATTGACAACAGACATGACACTCTTACCCAGAATGACTTACAGTTAATACAGTGGTATGGAAAGTTGTGTAAGCAAAACATCACTAGCAGCACATGAACAAGCACCATCGCCAAACATAGCACTGAAATCACAAGTGCAATGCAATATGTACACGACAGAGTGACTACACCATTCAAAATACAATGCACATACACTGAAGTAAATAATTTCACATAACTGAAAGCACACTTCCACATATATAGTTACACATAAGGTGAATGAAAGATCACACTCAGGCAGGGGGGCTGATTTGCACCGTAAAGAGGTGGGTCTATAATCTGTGACGGAAATGCAGTGACCTGGCTGGTGTGCAGGGTCAGATAATCCGGTGAAGATAAGAGGGAGCCACTCCCTGCACCCCCCAGCAGGTTAACATCAGCGTTTGCAACGGGAGTGAGCCATCGCTGATGGTCAGGAGAGGGAAATCAGGAAGAGTGAGACATGGGAGAATTTGGGAAAGTGTGGGCAAACTGAGCAGTAGTATTCTGAATGAGCTGCTGGGGTCTGATCACACATGCAGGGAAGGGTGAGGGATGAGTTGCAGTAGTCTCTGTGGGACCAGGGCTTGAATCAGGAGCTGGGGTTAAGTAGGTGGTGTGGAGGGGGGAGAGGCTACTGATGCTACAGAGGAATCTGCAGGTTCCACTGATGGTCACTGTGTGGTCTGTCAAGACCACATCACTGTCAAGTGTCTGCATAGTCTGGGAGGCCATTAAATTATGCATTATTAATAAATTTAATGTGTTTTATTTACATTTATATATGTTTAATGTGTTTGCAGAACAAATCACGTCCTCTTTGAAAATACATATCGTTTACAAAAACAGGGTATAGCAATAGCCCCTGGCCATGCAAATTGTATTTTGGGTGAATTTGTACAAGATTATGTTTTTCAGAATAATGAACTGAAAAATTCAGTAAGCAAGGTCCATTATGTCGTTGATTTTACAAGAGCGATACAGAGGCACTGGTACAACCTGTGAGTAACGGAACAACTGCCATTGGTCATGCTAGTACATCTCTCTTCAAGACGATTTTGGTCACTAAGATGGGAAATACATTTTCAGGACACTGACAAAAGCAATTGCCTGGATGTAAAATGCCCTTTAAAAAGAAATCCTCCACAGCTAAATGTTAAAATAAAATGTGTCTATGACACTGAATCTGAATTGAATAAAAAATCTTGTTTTTTCTTTATAGTCCTCATCACAATCTGTTTATTAAATCATTATTATTAATCAAATTTTTTAAAGTACATTTTAATTTATTCCATTTATTATGGAAATGCTTATAATTCCCTTTGAATTTGTTTGTTGATCTCTTTTGCATATATGCACCAAAGGAGAATCATAAGAAACACTCAAGATTTGAACACTTTCCCTTCTACAGACATTGTTAACTTTTGTTTAACTTACTTTATTATCATGCTGTGCAGTAATTACAGTGACCCAATTTAATACACATAGGTGGCTATTTGTATGTATTTTTCAAATTAAATGGCAAAAATGTAAAACCTACCTGAAACCCAAAAGATCCCCAGAAAAAGTGCCGTGCGTCTCATCTCCTCTGCTGCCCTAGATGAATTCTTTCAGTTTGGACAAGCTGTCTGTGCAGTTCTGCTTTTAACATGTTTCTCTGACTCCTCCCCAATTTTGCAATATATAGATACTTAACCAGCTTACCAACAATACTAGCTGGTGCATAGGTGCCTCTGTAGCTAGCAAACTTGTCCATGTTGGTAGCTTTTTATTTCAGTAAGAAAACAAAACTTTACACTTTGGTGATTGATTCCAATATATTGAACATCATATTTGCATAAAATTTATAATTAATTTAACATTAACAGGCAACTGTTCACAGTTTACATGAATGTGTTCACTATGTTTTTATTTTGGATTTCACACGTTTAAGCTGCTGACCGCAGTCAGGGGGCTGTAATATCGTGATTCACAGGTCATTGAGTTTGTTTCCCACTGCAAAGCCAGCACTCACTCAAAGGGAGCAGCTGGTGGTACAGTTAGCCCCCCTCCCTCTCTTTGCTTTACCTGCTGTAGCACTGACACCCACTCAGCTGAGGGGAGTTAGCTGATGGGGTGCAGGTAGACTGCAAAAGAGCCCAAGTTTTCAGTGGATGAAAACATCAAAGGACTTTCTGTGAGGTTCATTTTCAAATATGATTGACTTCTTTTCAGGGAAATTTAAATTACTTTCAAACCACAATGATACATTTTACATTCAGAATGATAACTGAAAGGTAAAGTACTGAGACCTTTCTGGTTTTGATGCATACTGTGTTTACACTGGGCTTTTTCCAGTTCCACCTGAGCTCAATGTTTGATTCAGTTATTAACTGAACATTGATCTGGTTTTTTAAATACATATGGTTTATTGGTTACCGTGTTTATCCATACACTTTTGGCAATATTTGCCCCTTAAACAAGTTAGTAATACAGCAATCAGTTTAATTTTGTATGAATTTAACCCCAGAGATGGGTGAAATCAACTGTTTTAAAACAATCAATTGAAGAACCAGTTTAACTGAGACACATTCCCTGACGTTGTTTAAGGGCCAGATATATTTTGAGTGAATGTGATAAATTGCATCTCGAACATACCTCTGGCAATGCATTTCTGTCTCAAGGACTTGAAGCAGATCATTTTCAAAAGAGGCCAAACATAGGTCATTATGCCATCACCAAAGTCAAATGTAATTGATCAGCCAGAGTCAAATGTAATAGATTAAACCAATGGACTGATCCATTGATTGATCTAAAGTCATCATTCAGGCTGGGATACATCGGTTTCCCCTATGGTTTCAGGAGACGCCAGAGTAATTTGATTATTTGAATTTGGTGTTGTGGATTGCCAGTAGAGGGCACTAAGGGCCTTTTCATACCAATCACCTTTTATCCATGACTACTGGGACAATGGAAGGTGTGCTGGTCTCAACTCTGTCCAAGTATTTTTACAGTCCACAGCCAAGCTTTAAGGGGTGAATTCAACCTAAAATTACTTCTGGATGCCCAGATCTCTAAAAAACAAGGAAGAATTTGAAGGACCAGAAATTTGAACACATAAGAACTGGCAATTAATGTATGATCAGTCTTCAAACTGTATGTACCGTCCAGATCATTCCATTCTGTATCCTTGAGGCAACTCACAGTCCCCTCCAGGTAAGGATGCTTCCCTCAGACATGATGCCTGTCTGTACTGGTCCCTCAGTGGTGGAAACTAACTTCATTAGTGTTCGCCTTCCATTACAGTTCAGGAGTGAGCAATTTCACTATTTTTTGCATGTGACTTTAAAACTCATCCACATGAAAGAAATTCAACTTCTTGAGTAGGAAATGTCTGTGTTGCACTTTAGAAATAACTACGTTAGTGTTTGCCTTCCATTCTTGTTTGAATGATTGTTGCCATTTATTTCAATTTCAACATTTTTACCAGCAATAGTCGTCTTGGCTGGTGTATGATTGTGTTTCCTGAAATCAAAGATCATTCTCAGTCTTTCTCACATTAATCTGGAAACAGGAGAGACCCAACAGGGAGTTGAGCTAGCAATCTTTTGAATATGAGCCCTGCTCCTTCCCACGATACCACACTGCTCCCCATGCAGAAAATTGTCAAACCAGAAAATTAAAGAAATTCCCATCCTGTTCTGAATTGTTTTGGAGCAGGGTAAGCACTGCAGAGTCGTCAGTGTGTTTACTGATATGGCTGTTTGATTGCTGGCTCCTGCAGTCGTCTGTGTGCCGTATGTGCACCAGCAGAGAATGGATGCAACCCAGCAGAGAACGTGTGGAGAACCACTCACTGCAAATGAAGAGCAGAGAACGTGTGGAGAACCACTCACTGCAAATGAAGAGCAGAGAACGTGTGGGGAACCACTCACTGCAAATGAATTCTGTTAAATCTCTCTCTCTGTTGATCAGAAAATCCAAAAGCCACCAAGCAAGGATCTAGTTTAATCTGAGGTTACAGTTTCTCTGGTAGCAGGTGGAGTCGAATCCTATTGAACACAGAGGAAAAGCTAATGAATAAACCCTGGCCATGGTCAGATGTTTAAATATGAGACTGAAGAGCATTAGGATTGCATTTCAACATCCCTGTTACTCCTGTATGCAAAATGTAATGAGTCTAAGATTTGTATTTGTAAATGTTCTTTTTTTTCCACAATAAGAGCGTTAATTATTTCCTTAAAATATTTCATCATGAGTGAGAGCTATTGGTCTGAAGTCAATTATTTCTTTAGGGGATTTCCTCTTAGGGACAGGGTTGACAGCAACCATTTTACATACTTTAGGAACCTTTTAGGAGTTCAGGGAAACTTTTAAACTGAAGTGGCTGATGTCACATAGCTGATGTGCAAGTGACTTTGAAACTCTCCCACTGACCCTATCAGGGCCCTAACCATGGATCAATATTGTCATCTGTAGCAACAAGTGAACTAATATGATCATACACCTTCTTGGAGCCATAAACATCAAACCTCGAATAAAAATTAGTCCATTTGCCCTCTCAATGTCACTAGCGAAAGAACAAGAGGCAGGATCCCTTGCTTTACTGGGCAGTCCTGCCATGGTTTTAATGACATTCCAAGCAGACCTGATTCTACCAGTGGTTTTTAATAATTAAGTACCAGTACCAGCAGATTTTTAATAATTAATCTCTGCCTTCTGCAGGTTTACGTGAAATTTAGAAGAAGCGGACGCAGTGATGCGTATGTTTATTAATCTGGTTCACACTGTAATCAAAACGTCTTCATTTAAGCACGGTGCTCATGTTTTTAAAATACATACAGTGTACGGGAACACCCTCCGCTACTGCAGACGGCAGTAACGTGAAATTTTTTTCGCCTGGTCAGGTCATATTGAAGCGAAGCAAACTATTAGGAGGGAGTCTGGAAGAGTGTAGTGATGGAGAGGAGTATTGTAGCGCTTATTCTGATTTATATTACCGGTAAGCATTATATGCCTATTTTCTAGATATAAATCGGAATCAACACGTCATCTAGCTTACGGTTGATTTTCATAGAAAAAGAGACTCGCTAAAATCGAAAGTAACGTTAGCCAGTCAAGCTAGCTACCTAGCTACAGCTTGACTGGCTAACTACTGTGTTATAATAACACAGATCGGGAAGGCACTTTGGACACACCGTGCATAGTCATGGCGATCTGCTGTAAGAGAAACTTACTCACTGTCTGACAGACTGCGCAGTGAAATTAAATTAGGTAACGTTAAGGCAGTTTTCTGTTTGACAGGCCTGCTACCGCTGATTTTTCTACTCACGGTTCTACGATTACGAACAAGGAAATCGAAAGTAATTACGCACTTTAGCTGTAGCTAATAATTACAAATCTTGGACGAGTAACTTGCTGATTTTCTTCTTCACTTGGCGTGGTCTTGTCTCTCCAGTAAAAACACTGTACCGATTGCTAGCACTGTATGTAAATGACTATGCCAGCCGGATCTCATGTTTTCTGCATGTTTATGCTTAGATACGGTAGGCACCCAGGCGGCTGCCCCGCTGATACTGCCAGGCTGAAGGAAACGCACAGGGCCGGACGGAATTAATTTTTCGTTCTAATGTCCCTGGTTAATTTTAAACAACGTTCGTACATTTAGATAAAGAAACATATTACAAGTTTGGTTACAACTAGTTTTACAGATAATAACATGAAGAAAAACACACCAACATGTGTTTTGTAGTGCCAAAGACACGTCTGCTCTGTTATCTGTATTTATTAATAAAAGTAGCTCCTTTTTTTCTAAGACTTTGTCTTTCGGTCACTCAGAGTGCGAACCTTTTCTACTTCATTTTTCTACAACTGGTTTTTACGCACCTGTCCTAAAGTCTACATCTGAGCGCAACAATATCCTCCTCCTTCTTGCTCTAAGTTGTTCAAATCTTTTGGTTTTTGTTTGTGTACTATTTGAGTTGAAACTGTAATTGTCCAGTTGAATTAAGCAACAGCAATCAGGTGGCCAGTTGAGAGAATTTATTTTGTCTGTATATTTTTGAATTGATATGAAGAGCACAATGTAGAGATGCATTTTCCCTGATTATGTCTTGTTTCTGTGTGTTTCCAGCAGTGTCTGTGTCCTCTGGCCAAGCTGTGCAGCTGAATGGTGCTGTGGGAGGGTCAGTCACTTTCAATACTGCAGTAAAAAACAGTGGGACTTTGATGTTCAAAAACCTTCTCAGTGTAGATACTAATGGAGAGGTCATCGGAGATGTCGAAGGTGGAAAGAGTCACACAGCCCTCAGTGAGAAGTTCAAAGGCAGACTGCAGTGGGACAGAAGCACTGGACTTTTTTCCATCACTGAGCTGAAGATGGAGGATTCTGGACAGTATAAAGTGGAGAGTGATGATGATGGAGCAGTGTCTGAATTTCAGCTGAGTGTGTACAGTAAGTATGACTGTCTCTGTATGTCACTGTGTTACTGAGATGGGAGCGCAGAATTTGGTCTGGGAACTGATCTTGCCAACCAGAAGTTGATAAGTTCAAGTCCTGAGTGGGGCATTGCTGTTATACCACTGAGCAAAGTATTTAACCTGAATGGCTTCACTTAATACACAATATTCAGCTTTATTAATAGAAAATATGTAAAATGAAGATGGCTATTGAGGTGACAGATGGAGTGTAGCTCAGTGTTGGCAGTTCAGACTGAGCTCTGGGCAGAAGATGCCAGTGTGAGTGTACCAGTCAGTCCAGACAGGTGGTGCTGGTGGACTGTAGTGCACATGGGGGGGAATGGGTTGGGTAAATTTTAAGTTAAATCACCATAAAATGGTTAATCTTGGTGACTTCAGGAGGGAGGATATTACTTAATTCTACAATCAATCAATTTAGAAGACAATACATTTAATATAATATACATTCTTATTGCTTTCAGTTCAAAGAAATTAAAAATGAATTATTTAATTTGCATAAACACTTTTTATCCATTGTTAAATAAAACATAAAAAGACAAACATCCATGCAAGCAAGACCAGGTTGACAGTGTCATGGAAAAACTCCACATTAAAAAACAAGGAAAAGTTCTTCAGTGATTCCTGTAACATCCACATAATGCAGGATAATGGAGAGGTGGGTGTCACAGGCAATATCAGGAGCTGCATCAGCTTAATCAGCTCCAGCATTGCAGCCAAAATGGAGGCAGTTCTCCAATGGAGGTCATTCTCGATTGTTTTTGTCATACTGTAGAACAAAGCTCAAGATTCAAAATGCCCAGCAAGAACTTCACCATAACGAGTAATTATTTTTGTTAACTCCTTCTAGTTGTCTAGTCTTTGTCCTCATTGTACCTCTAAAAGACATTTCTTGTCACCCCAGCAAGGAGGATGTACCAATCAAATATTTCAGAACTGTCCTGTCCTCACCGATTTGTGATACTTTGCTGATTGGAGACAAGTGCTTTCGGCCACTGCATCCTTACGCATTCTGCCCAGTAAACTTAACTGAGCACTACAGACATGCTCTTTTAAATTCCCATGCCTTTTGTAAGCTCTGTCAGATCTATGGAGATCATTAAATCCTGTTCTGGACCATGCACAGTACATTCCGTCAGTGACCCTGCAACCAGTGAGCTGCTATTAACTTCTTATACCAGAAAGACTGAAAAGAGTACTTTACACATCCCAGCTTTTGAGCCAAATCAAAAGCAAGTTTTGTTTTGCACTCTGATTTAGTTCATTCTTAGCAAAGTTTTAACTGATTTTTTTTCATAACAGATTCACGCAAATCTTGAAATGATTCAGATATTCTCAGCTGCAGCCATGAATGGAATCTGCTAACTGTTGTTAGCCAGTAGTAAGTTGTCTAGCTAAATAAAACTAACTGTAAAAAAAAAAAAATCAAAACCTAGACTAGAATCTCTCCAGATTCTCATACACCAATGTCCAATAGACACAAGGTTCACACTGGGGATTAAGTGATGGAGTTAGTACTCATTAAACAGTGTGACTGGTTGTCTATAAGGTGTCTGTCTTGGGTTGAGATCATTGGTCATCCTAATGTCCTGTGTTAACACTCCTGCAAGACAAGCTCTGTACAAACAGACAAGCAATTCTTCTCAAATTTTTTTTTTTCCAGCACCTTCCTGGAAAATAAATCCATCACAGTAGGTGTGCATTTGACCATCATGTCCTGCCTCGTTATTACCAGTTCTATTTCTTGAGGATCCAGTAACACAAATAATGAATGTCAAGAGCCAATCTGTCAGAAAAAGTAATAATTATTCTAATTGTAAAAGATATCTGACACTGTAGTACAGCTTTCACATCTAATAGATAAAGCCTTTTATGCTTTTCCTATTAGAATTTTTCCTCTCTTAATTTTTAAGTAAAGGGCAGTAATCTGATCTTGTGTTTGAGTCATTTCTCTGGCCTGGTGAGCCATAGCTGTGATGTCACTGCTGCTGGCTCTGAGTGCTCAGCTCCTGTGTGGCAGGAAAAGTCAGAAAACTCCTGTTTTAATCACATTCTTGTCAAATTTGCATGAAAAACTCATCCAGCTAAGTATTATTGTTTGTGGTGAAAAGTGTAATGTTTTAAGGTCTTGAAGTGTTATTGTCACCTCTCTGAACAGCTCCCGTGTCAAGGCCTAACATCACCCAGCAGAAAAACCTCTGTGAGCTACTGTGCTCTGTGGAGAGAGGGACAAATGTGACCCTGTCCTGGAACACAGAGGGGGAGAATCCCCAGAGCATCTTCTTTAAAAGCGCCCCAGCGAGTCAGCCTCTGACGGTGAAGGAAGGAACGTACATCTGTGAGGCAAAAAACCCCGTCAGCACAGAGACAGACTCCATAACTGTGGGGAAAAACTGCAGAAGTGAGTTTTTTAACACTGCATTAATGCCTGTTCATACCTGCTTGCACAGGTGCACACCTGTTCATACGTGTTCACGTGTGTAGCCATTGTAATTCGAGACAGAGTAAGATTTTTTTAGGTTGGCAGGTGGTTGATGATGTATTTTGTTCTCTTTGTATGGCTTGTTTTGTTGTTACAGAGGCCTAGTGTAGTATTGTTAGGATTGTTGTGTTAGTGTTAGGATTGGGGTACAGACACATGGCCCAAGATGAGATTCAGAGGCATCACATTTGCTTCTCATGCCATGATTGGGTGTAGTTTTTTCCCCATTTCCACATGACACTCGATTAGGTTAAAGTAGCTATGTTCCATTACAGCCGTTTATAATTGTTTTATATTAAACAATATGCATAATTGTCATAGAAACCAGGCCAAAAAGTCAGCGTGAAGAAGGAAAAGAAAGGAATGCCCTCACTGTTAGGAAAATATTAATAACTAGAGCTTACAAGCTCCTTAAAAGGCTTCCAAGGCCCAACGGTGAAATGCAGTGAAATGAACATTAATAACAATTTATTTATTACACTTTTCCAAATGGAGTACATTGAGCTGCAGTGTTTTGTCATAGTTTATTCTGTTATTTGTAGTGTGATAACACACTGAGTCCAGATAGTGATAATTGCAGCGTACATTTTTACAGCTCACTGATTTCTTTCAAAACTAACACAACGGTACAACTGAAAGATTGCTGTTTAAATAAGTGCTATTAGTTAGCTACTCCATAGTCATTATTCAACAAATAGTAAACAAAATTTTGGGTAATCATTCAGCACTACTTCTTGTAATATTGCACACAAATATGTATGATATTAGCTGCTGAGCAACACATCCATCATGTGTTCTAAATAATACAGTTGTGATTTGGAAACTGACTGATGTTCAAAACAAATGTGAAAGGCATTGTTTGCTGTTGCTTTATGAAATAAGCATTTGCTGCAGAGAATAAATGTATGCTTTTGTTTATAATTCATTTTTCAGCAGATCCTTATCCAGTGTACCTAACGTAACTAGCTAATCTCCACACCAACGAGAAGTACAGGTTACTGACAAAAAAAGGGAAGACAAAATACAGGGTCTTAATTGGGTGTTAGGCCACCACAAGCTACCAGAACAACTTCAGTGTGCCTTGGCATAGTTCTGAAATTCTCTGGAACTCTACTGGAGGGATGTGACACCATTCTTCCATGAGAAATTCCATCAGTTGGTGATTTTCATTGTGCGGGAAAATGCTGTCTCAGGCACTGCTCCAGAATATATAAGTGTTTTACTGGGTTGAGAGCTAGTGAGATGGGCGTGGCATATAGTATAGCGTACACTGTTGTCATGCTTATTAAACCATTTAGTGAGCACTTGAGCCCTGTGGATGGGGGCATTGTCATCCTGGAAGAGACCACTCCCATCAGAATAGAAATTCACTGTTGGATGAAGGTGATCGCTCAGACTGACTTTGTATTCATTGGCATTTACCTTGCCTTCTAAGGGGTTGAGTGGACCTAAATCATGCCAGAAGAGTGCTCTCCACATCATAAGAGCTGCCAGAACCCCTCACTGTTAGAGACGAGCACTCGGCCCTGTAGTTCTCCTTTGGCATGTGCCACACATGCACTCGTACTCTTTGAGAAGAGACTGAAGGATGACTTAATGTTCCCCAACTATCACCACTCTCTAAATGTTAGCCAAAAATGGGCAGCTGGGCCTGCCCAGTGTTTTTATACATGACCCTAAGCATGATGTGATGTTAATTGCTTAATTAACTCAGGAACCACACCTGTGTGAAAGCAGCTGCTTTCAATATACTTTGTAGCTCTCATTTACTCAGGTTTTTCCCTTATTTTGGCAGTGACCTATATGCTGTTCATTTAAATGTTAAAATTGTAGAGTTTAGAGGCTTATAAAAGTAGTTTTTGACTGTTGACTTGAATTCCTTGGGCCCTTTAATATTACTAGAGCCAAGGCAATTGCAAACCTGAGTCATAGTTTTTAAACTTACAGGAAAAATAATAAATAAATATGGCAGACTTACTCTACATGAATTCTCTTTTATCCATGCAACCATTAAATATTTCATCATCAAGTGAAGAAATAGTGCTTGCCAGTTGATTGTTTTATTTAAATTTTTTAAGTTAATTATTTAATCAGTTTTTAAAAATTGTTTTTAAGTTTTGTTTTAAACGATAGACAGTAAACATTAGCAACAACACAAAATGAAGTTCCTACGGGTGTGTTATATAGAGTTTTGTACTTTATGAGGGTAAAGGGAGAGATATGGGCGGAGGTGGGGGGGATATATACAATATTTGCATTGTTATATAGCGTAGTACTTAGCCAGTGTGTGAATTTTTGAGGGGCTGAGAATGTAGGGGTCATATAGGAGTATGAAGGGGGCCATATAAGGTACTCATTAGAATGAGTGGCAGCTACATTTTGCTAATATAATTCATGGAGGAAATACTGAAACCAACATACTGACAAAAAATGTCCTATGGCCCACGAGGAAAGTGAGATGTTGAGGGAGGTAAAAAAAGACTGCAGAGAGTGGATGGGGGATTAATGCCATACTTTCACTGTCTGTAAAGCTCATTGGTTACTAATAGAAGGGGACAGATTCCGAGCTATTTAACATACTTCCTGTGAGTGTAGGTATGTTGGAAAACATGTTACTGCAATAACTGTGGTACCATGAAAAACCTTTTACCTTAAGAATATGGAAAATATCACTGTCATCTTTATTTTGATAATTGGGTCTGTTATTGTTTTCATTATCCTTAAAAAGGAATCCATTATAAACAGATATGCAATGGCTGTACTGCTCTTTGATTTTTTGCTGAATGTCTCTGTATGTTTTTGTTTATAACTGTTTATTAATCGATAACCTGTTACCACCCTGAGCTGCAAATAGGCCATTTCCACCTGTTTTCATAAACTTTAAATGAATCCAAATATCTTTTATTAGTATAGATTTCATAGGAATGTCTGAAGCATCAAATCACAGGAAACTCTGCAATCGTCAACAGTGAGTTATCTGAAAATGTATATGTCTGATCTGGCATACATAAAATACAAATAATGCTAAAAAGTTAAGGAAGAACAACACAGAAGTAATTTTCTTTTATTTTGCATGTATTTATTGTCTCAAATTCAAGCTGATGCAGATAGGAGAAACATCCCACAGTGGTTCCTCGATGTGCTTTTATGTCAAATTCCAGATTTGTTGTTTCATATTCAAACTTATCAAATGCCCCAAAAAAGGAATAGATTGCTTATTCCTTGTCCAATGATAATCTTTTTTGGGAATCAAAGATGGTGCTTTTTACACACATGAAGGTAATAAGTATCTACCTGAGCATGGCTATCATTCATTTCACCTCTCTTGCTGCTGGGTGGTGGAAGGGTTGGGAAGGGTTACTGTCTTTCTCTTTATTGCTAAATAGGCCTCTACACACGTACAGTTACTCCTGCACTTTACCACTAGATATGACTACGGCCTTGGAGCAAATAGCAGGCATGCTTATTAAAACAGTTTCTGGTGGAAGTTAGAAGATTTATTTCACGGCACAAAATAAAATGATACATTCCTGAAAGGGAGAGCAGCTGGCCTAACCTGACTGAGTGCTGTGTGTGAGTGGAATTAAAAAACAGCATTGGCACAGAGTAGAACTCCCAACCAGAGAAGTAACTGTGACCTCATCAACTCTCAGGCTGTAATTTGCAGCAGTCACTAGAGCCTCGGTGGTGGACTTTTTGATGTTCATTGTAGTAATTTATTTCATTTAAAACAATGGTACGGAGTTGGAGGTCCAACCTTCTGTGTGATGTCCGTTAAAGTATTTTAGGGAAAAAGGAAAACAAAATACAAGTAGATTAAATGACCTAGCACAGAGAGCCTTTATAGGCATAACCAGTCTTCTGGTCTCACTACAATAAGAGCAATTTTCAAATACCCACTTCAACTCCAAATTTTAAATTTGCTGCCACAGTTTCTCTCTGCTCATTTTCCTGTCAGAGGTTCACCTTTTCATGCTTACCTGAAGGGAGGCTTCCTCTGGCTGCCTGATGATGTCAGCAGCATGTACCTGATGATGTCAGCAGCATGTGCCAAATCAGAGGAGCAAAACAGCAAAGTGTGTTTGGGGTGTGTCTGCTCTCCAATCTGAACAGGAACTAAAAATGAAATTTATTAAATGCTTACTTTGCCTTGCCAGCATAAGAGTCACAGTCCCTGCTGAAAAGTATATTAGGACAAATGTAGAAATATATTAACAACTATTATTAGGATTAGGATTAGGATATCTTTATTATCCCCGAGGGGCAACTATATTCATATACATCACTGTATACACTTAAGACTTATTTATCATTATTATTAAAACAGGTCACAGAGCCAGGAAGAAATAACCACAATAAGAAAAGGAGGTCACCTTGCTCTGCTTGGTGTTCAAACCTTTAGTAATTATACCCACCTCACTAGAAACATATTGCATAATCCCAGTATAATCTAGGTATAATATTGTAGTTAGTTATAATGTTGTGTGACCCATCATGGATAGGTCTGTAAAATAAAATACAACTGAATAAATATATAAATAAAAGAAACTAGTTCAACCTGTTTATATCTAGTTAAAACTCTTAGCATACTTGCAAGACAAAACATTGTATAGTCACAATTAATTGTCTTTATTTTTCCACAGTAAAATTAATTTGCCTGTCAAACTTGGAACGGTCGTGCCAATCTAATATCCTAACCGCGATTAGCCACCAGATTAGGTCGTTTCCATTAGGACCTGTGGAAACTGGTTTGTCTGCTCTTCATGAACACTAACAAGCGCACAGCTCCATTGGCTGCAAATGGCTAATTGCAGTAACGGGATTCTCGCTCTCCAACGCCGAGGACTCATTTCCTATGAAAATCTGCAAGAACTTCTAAACTGACGTTGTCCGCACTTTCTTGCTATTATACTATGTATTATAACAAAGGCAGCAATCGGGGGCGATTAAATCAAGAGGAAGTGCCACAGAACACCGCCGCCACAAGACAGGTAGCCTGTAGCTTTGATATAGGACTTTAAATACTTTTTTACATGCATTAGGCGCCGTGGACCGAGCTGGCCTGGCGTGGAATGACGTGCAGAACGACAGTGGGAGGATAAACTTGCTGCTCAAAAGCATTCACTCCTTTAGCATTAGCGATTCTTCTGTCATGAACATGATTAAGCGCTACGTTTGGCTGTTTCTTCGATGGGGATACTTGCAGTGATTAGCGGATTCAAGTAGGCCCTACATAATGTTAATGTAAGGATATTTTAGATACTTCTCATATCGACACTGTGGATTTCGATATTAGAAATGTTTTAATTGCTGTTACACCTTTTGGCATAGTAATACAGACAGTTTGTTGAGCAAAACAAAGTATCTATACTTGTCGAATTACATGATACTGATCCCAAATACACTACAGATTCTGTGATGCATGCTGCATCTTTGAATGCGTTTTACTGGTACAAGGGAAATTATTCTGTTTGTAAAGGTTTTGTTGTCAAGTGTTGGTTAGATTCCCTTTTGACACATTATAGTTAAGGGCTTTGTTGGTGTATGCGGAAGAGAGGACGAAGGTGGACGTGTTTATGGCCCCTCAGAACAGACAAGGCGCTTGTCAGACTACGGCTATGCAAACGGCGATCGTGGCAGGAGTCTTACTGATGGATCGGATCTTCTGTCGGTCATTTGAAACGGAGTTTTTTACGCAAAAGCGATTACACCTGCAGCTGTTGACGCGGGCGTCTACACCACTAGGGGGCAGGTGTTTGCAGGTTATCTCTCTTTTGCATGTTCTTGGATACTTTGAATCCTGTGTCCTGAAGAAATCGGTGAGTTTCAAAGCAGCGGGTTTCTTACTTATTGCCAATATGAATTGTAGGTATTTATTATTTTAAAATTTGCAGGTTTAACAGTTACAGGTTTACTGTGCTCAGACTCATCATATGGGCTGAGTGGTCTGTACAAGCAACATAGATGTGCAATATCTTTTCAAGTGCTGCTATTCTGAAACTGTATCTGGTGCAAACTCATTGCCCTTCCCACCTGGAGTTATGATGATACTGCTACAGGCCACATTGGACTGAATATCCAGGTTATGATTGTCAAGGACATTTACATTAGTCTTATCCAGCATTACTTACATAACTTATTTTACATTCATACAGGTGGTTACAGTAGTAGTGCTAACCTTTGAATGGAATACAACCTTTCAGTTAGAAGCCCAGTTCCTTACCGCTGTAGCAAACTGCTGATTCTAACCTTTTTCACCTCTTGACAGACCTTATCGATATGTACATTTATCTCTGTTTTCAGTGGCAGAGCTGTATCTGATTTGTGTTTGAGTCATAAGAATGCCGTGTGTTTAGAGTAGTGCTCTCATTACTGCCACTGTCACCTCCCTGTACAGTTGCCGTCTCAAAGCCCACAATCAGCAGGGAAGGAGGACCCTGCTCATTTCTGTGTGCTGTGGACAGAGGGACGAATGTGACCCTGTCCTGGTACAGAGACAGCTTCAGGGAGAGCCTCCCCAGAGCTTTCTTTCTTAATGCCCCAGTGAGTCTGCCTCTGACAGCGCATAAAGGCGGAAACTACAGCTGTGAGGCGAAAAACCCCACCAGCAGAGAGGCCGACTCCATCACTGTGGGGAACGAATGCACAGGTGAGCGTGTCACACTGTATAAACACCCGTGCATACCTGCTCACACCGGTACATACCTGTTTGTACATGTTGACAGGTGGAGTTGCTATGAATTGAGAGACAAGCTTT